>NC_142930.1:115462157-115552157 GCF_046866305.1 Octopus bimaculoides | reverse complement strand
TCCATGCTGACATGGATCGAGCAGTTTGACATGAACAGATGAGCCAAAAGGCTGTGCTGAGTTGTAATGTCTGCTTTAGCATGGTTTTGAGAGCTGGATGCCCTTATTAATGCCAACCACTTCACAGAGTGTACTGGGTGCTCTCTTCATGGCACCTGCACTGATGAGGTCAACAAGTATCCATGAGACAGGCCCCTTCAACTCAGTGGGGTTAAGAAAGTATAATAGAAGGACAGGAGCAGGCAGCGAGCTGGCAGAAACGTTACCCCGCCTGGCGAAATGCTTAGCAGTATTTCGTCTGCCATTACATTCTAAGTTCAAATTCCGCCGAGGTCGACTTTGCCTTTCATCCTTTCGGGGTCGATAAATTAAGTACCAGTTACGCACTGGGGTCGATGTAGTCAACTTAGTCCCTTTGTCTGTCTTTGTTTGTCCCCTCTATGTTTAGCCCCTTGTGGGCAATAAAGAAATAAGGACAGGAGCAGGTATCTTGCTGAAGAGTTGGAAAGAGAGAGGGAGGGAGAGATAGAGAGAGAGGTGGGGAGGAGCATGTGGTCAAGGTACCAAGTGGATATGAAAGAAAGACCAGGACAGAGATACAGAAAAGGTGGATGGATAGGTAAGTATGCTTGAATGAGAATAGTGTGAAAGATAATTAGAGATATGGAATGAGCTGAATGCAGAGAATATAATTTAAGTTGAGGGGAAATGAAGGAAGGAAATAAGGTGTCACAAAAGATTAATATGTGTGTGCGTGTGTGTGTAATGTACATATACATTAATTCTTAAACCTTTGCCTTTGATGAACTATAGTTTTGTCTAGTAAATTTTAGCCTTATTTTCAAACATGATATCCATGAGAATGGATCCATACTGACAGTAGAACCGTATCTGGCCCTGCCAACCTTTACAACAGTTATTAATTTTGTTACACTACCTCCGTTTGAATTTGTGAATTATATTTCTACTAGGTGGTAGGTACCACTGAGAATATTGGATTGAGGGTAGGCAACAAGTTTCAGAGAAAACTTACCAGTTTTCCTGATAGTTATACAACTTCCCTTTCAGTTTCTGTATCTGCAATTTTCACACATGTTATTGTTGAGAATTTGACTGTGTAATAATAGTTTAGAATATACCAAAATTAATTTCTTTATATAATTTTAAATTATTTAATTATATACTTTCTCTTTTCTAAATGCGAAGATAAATATTTTTATTTCATAAATTCTATTATTAACTGCCATGAACATCAATGGAGAGAAGTTGCTAATATGATATTATCAATTAAATTTTGGAAAAGTTGCATCAATTATATTTTGACAGAATCACTAGAGACTGAAATTTCCTCGTCTTAACTATAAAATTCACAATATATAGCCATAATAATGTAACATATGTATCAGAATATAAGTCACTGAGTGTACAAAATGAATCCAAAATGTTTATTATAAAATGTAGGTATTGAGTTGTACTTACAGTTTCAGACTACCTGGCACTGTTTCACTAGAGTAAGTTTCAAGTGTTACTCTTGATTCAATGTATGAGATTTTTCAGGCAAAGGAAGCATGTTTTCAGCATGTTTTGATATATGTTGAGCAAAACCAACAGTTGTAACCTGCAGTATATAAAAGTTATGATAGTTATAAGAGTTTCTACTTGGTGAAAAGGATGATATTCCAGTAGTCATTGATGCATTGATGTCTGGCACTTACTGCTGAAGAGTTATAGACTCAAAAGTCTTTTAACTCTTTTCTTACAATATTTCTATTGAAATACATTGCCTTTCTGTCACTTAATCTAAAAAAATAATGAATTTAGTAAAATATCATTATTAAGCTGGTGTTTAAAAACTAAATTAATGAAATTTTGATGGAAAGGTTTAATTTAGATCGATTTAAAACAGGTGCAATGTCAGGTATATTAATGATCAGTAAAATGCTTATTTTAAGTTCACTACAATGCAATACAGTCTTAGTTTTAAATTTAGGCCAACTAAGTTCAAATAATGGCAAAACACTGTCACTTACCTACCATAAATATGCACCAAATGTGTCTGGCTGGTGTGACACAAGCATTAAAACCTAATTGCTTAAGCATAGATTATTTAACAGGAATTAACATGGTGTCAAGTATAACTTTATCTTTTGAATCAAATTATTTACTTACAATATAGTGTAATATTGTCATATTATAGTAAGGTACACAGCTGATATTCTCTTCAATTTGTAAAACTCTGACTTTCTAGCTTCAAAAGACCATGAGTTGTTAAGATTTAGGCACTGGTATGGGTGTGTGGTAAGAAATTTGCTTTCCATAAACCTAGGGCAAGTGTTTCCTGCTATATCCTTGGGCTGACTAAAGCCTTATCAATAGACTTGATAGACAGAAACTGAAAGAAGCCTGTTATGTGTGTGTGTGTGTGTGTGCAGGCATGCACTGTGTCTATTTGTGTGCATGTGTATGTATGTATGTGCATTTGAGTTTGTTCCCCACCACTGATTGACAATCAGTGTTTGTGTGATTATGTCCCTATAACATAGAAGTTCAGCAAAAAAGACATACTGATAGAATAAGTATTGGGTCAATTTGTTTGACTAAAATTCTTCAAAGTGGTGTTCCTGTGTGGCTTGCAGTCTAATAACTGAAACAAGTAAAAGAATCTTTAAAAAATATTTGGTATTTAAAACCTTGGTTTTAGGGCGAGATTTCGACGGTTCAAAAATTCCATCCAATATACCACTTTTAGGCATTTCAGAATTATTAAAAATAATTTGATAGTAAATTACAATGAAAATTTATCTCTTTTTATGTGGCTAGTGATGGTTAATTTGTTTCATAAATAAGGTTGCAGCCTAAAATTTAGGATTTTTCTGTATGTTGGTGTATAATTATGAAAATTAAACTATGAGAAGGTTGATTATCCCTAAAATTCTGTCATGTTATTGTATTGTTTAAATAAAAAACAAAAAATGTATTAAATTCTAACAGTTCTGAGTATCAAAATATAAAATCGATAAAGAGATTATGAAGAAAATAAATTTTAAGAAAGTTGGCAAGTCCTTCTACATTCATGTCTGACTTAAATTAAATTTATAAAAATTCAACACAGCATACAATAAGATTGTCTCAATGTAAATTTACACCATCTATATGAAAACTATTCAATATATATATATACACACACATTTTTATTTGATAGACTCTACTGTTTCAAACTTTGAAATGCTTAATCAGTGTGTTAATCTTTTGTGGAGATAGTTTATATGTGTGTTTTGACATTGTTAGGAATCTATTGTAGAATATCAATAAAATGTAATTAGGGTAGCTAAGAGCTGTTAAAGTTACACTTTGTGAGACAGGTGAAGGATATTAGTGTAATCAAAGTAAGAATGTATATAGTTATGGTTGTTTGACAAGAAATCATTGATATTGAGAAAAAAGAGGTGGGGGGAAATCAGTTCACATCCTTTATACCCGATTTGAGTAACTGTTCTTATGATATTTCAAGTCATCTTTACTAAATTTATTCGAATTAAAAGATTTCTGCTGTTTATCATTACTGAATATTTCACTAGGTGAATTATTTGTGACCTTTGAAGTGGATTGTAGATTCAAACTATTGTAAGAAGAGATGTGATTATCATATCCAACACAGAATTTGCTTGGAGGATATTTGGACAGCAATTAGATTGTTTCTTGTCTTGATTAGCTGGAACATACATATGCATGCTTCAATATTTTATAGAAGTTTCAAGCAGAGAAAAAGAAGGAACATTGTTACTTATGAACTTATGGATAACAGCTATGCTTTAGGTGGTGCTGAGAATGACAACCAGAACATTAGCTTTCATTATTGCTGAAATGTTGGTCAGAATGTTATATTACATTGTAAAGATGAGAAAAGTAGCTTACAATATATCTGTACATGTGAAGCCAAAAAGAAATTGAACAGTATAGTATTTGTGAAATTTTCACTGAAGTTCAAAAAATATAAACAATTGGATACCTCTTAAAATTTCCTAACGAGTAACAAAACTGAGTAATTGAGCTTTGATAAAAAATAATCATCCATTGAGGATTGAGAAATATTTATCTTAGTAAGTTTGTACATTTAGCAGTTGTAAAATTTGTATTTTAATGATTGTTAATTTTTATTCCTTAATTGACACTTGGGTATGGTATTGACAAACATGAAAACTTCAAAAGGATAAATAAGCAAGTTAAATACAGTGGAAAATAAAGTGTTAAATTAAGTTAAAAGCATTTCCTTAATGGTTGACACCTATCCCTTGCAATATTTTTTTCTGGTACTGGCATTTAAAAAATTGTTTTTCTCATAGAATGTTTTAACTACAGTTGAGTGAGAATTTTGAGAGAAATGAACAGAATTGGAATCAAAAATGTGGTACAGACATTTACAAAGATCCAGTCTTAAGTTTTGCATTACTCCAGTGTTATTAATAAATAAACAGTATTTTCTAATAACTTTAATACTTAGCATCATTATTAATGAATTATACATTGTTGAATTCTAAGCTATTTTGGGTAACGTAAAGTAATTTTTAATTCTTATTTAAAGCATTGTAGAATTTTATAGGTGTTTTTAAAATAGAATTTTCAGGTCTTTTGCAATAATCGAAATAATAGTATCTAACACAAGCACAATAGCAGCTAATTTTGGCAGAGAGGTATATATATGATGAGAACCCATAGACAGCCTTGCTGAAGATTCAAAATATAAATAAATACTGCAGGTGATTTCATGATATGACAGTCTTCTGATTTTGTCAGTCCACAGCTCTTAATGGTAGAGCAGATATATCAATTATTGTTAATATTACTGGTATAACTTCATTATCATTAATTGATTTATGGCAACAAGCAATGAGTAAGAGAAGAATGGAAGTAGTTACAAGGAATATGAAACAGGTAAAATTTGGTTTGCATACAAAACAATTTCAATTTATAGCATGAAGTAGAAACACAGATGCTAAAAGAACCTTCTTGATTAGTTACAAATAACTTTCTTTTGTACTGATGTACCAAGATATAGTAAGATGATCTCATATGTTTTGTAGTAAACTGCAAAAATTTAACTGAGATTATTTACACAATTAATTGCTAAAAACTCCTTTTAGGCATGTTTGTATTACATTATATTGCATATGTGAAACCCAATAGTATTTTAAAATAACATGTAGAATGTGCCCTCTGAAGCATTTTCACAATTATATTGTTCTTACCCAGATAACTGTTACAATATGTCATACACTAAAGTCTGATAAACCACAGGACAAATATGTGTGAAAAGTGACTTAAATGTGTTGTCATGTTGTTGTTTAGCCTCCAGCCAAATCTAATCCAGCAGACTTATAAATTAAATGTGCATGAGACATCTCATCTTTCTTATATCAGGAACTATATTATCCAGTGTATCCTACTTGATTTAAGCTGGTAGAGTGTAATTTGAGAGAGATTTAATTACTTACTGATTCTAGATCATTAAATCTCCAAAGTACTTCATGTTAATTAAGTAATTCCTAAGAGTGCTGAATATGAGGTTAGTACTAGCAATAATAACCCCAAGAAGGAATTTAGTAAGCAGATGGATAACCTCCTGTTTTTAAGCCTCTTGATTTGTTCTGCCTTTTAAGATATCACACAAGTGTTTGCAGAGAAGTAGCCGTTTAAATATTTAAAGTGTTGATCTCTTAATTTTCATTGTACTATCATTTATCTTTTTGCTGGTGCATTTTCATCTGAGGGAAAACAATCTGGAGAAACTGCTCCTATAAATATACAAGAAACTTTATGAAGGACACACTTTGAGGCATTTGTACATTCCGTGTGAAGACAGATGGGTATTAAGTTAGAGATTCTGCAATTGTTATAGAGGACCAAGGAATTGGAGTTACCAGATATTTAGTCTTTTACATATTAATCAAAACATCTGTTGTCTTGATCAATATATACACAAAGACTACACTTGCATTCAGATCTAATGTTAATGGATGATACTTGCTAGGTGAAGAAAACAAAAGAGATAAACTTAGTTGTTTAATAATAAAAGTAACTGCAGTAAAGATAAAGTAGGAGTGGCTAATTAAGAGAATCATCTGAGAAATGTTGGTTACACAGAGAAAATGTTACCAGATCAAGACAAATAGATATCCAACACTGATATGAAATCAATAAATAGAGTAATTGTTATGATGAAGATGCTTTACATATATCATTTAATAGATTAAATTCTCTTTTACATAAAAATAATCTATATACACTCATCAATGAAAATGTTCATCTACTTTCTCTCAAATATCTCGGTCATAAAATTATTTTATCAAATTCAAATTAACTAGCTTACATTATGAAATGTCAAATTAAATTTGATATATTTGTGGATAGACATGTTAATTTAATTTTAAATATACACTGAATATTTTATTGAATATCCTATTTGGTTTTAACAAAATTATCATTCTTTCAAATGTAGTCACACTTTCTATTTCCTCATTCAAAAGTATATCTGTAACTATTCATTCTTTTTTATGTTGTCTAACATATATGAAGTCCTGAGATGAATTATTAATAAGATCTTTAAAAAATGAATTAGTATTAACCTTACACTTTGTTAGTCAAAGTACACTGTATTTTGATCAGTGTATTCTGTAGTAGTCCTTCAGCCTCATATTTCAGTGTATGCATAGTTTAGAGTAAAATATAATGCCAGGCCTTTATTTTTAATACAGATTTCAATTCCATTATCTTCTTTTAAAAGAAGAGTATCATACTAATGATTAAAGTTTGTGGGTTCAATTCTGGTCTAAGTACCAGGTCCAATCAATAAGTGTCTGGACTGTTACCATAGTAACAATGCTAAAGCATGCAGAGTGAAGCCACTTAGCACAGATTGACTGTGAACTCTGCTGTGCATGTGCATTAAGTTTTAACATTCTAGCTCACTTCTGCTGTTTACAGCAGTGCTTGGAAGGAAGGTGTGTAGTGTGTGAATGTCACATTGACCATGACAGAGAAAGTTGTCATAGTGATACCTGCTCAGAAGCCTATGTAAAGTTGCAGAAAGTGTATGGAGAGGAGTGTATGAGCTGCACACAAATGTATGAGTGGTTCAGACGTTTCCAAGATGGCTGAAAAAATGTCGATATTGACAAACATTCTGGGAGATCTGCAACCAGCAGAACTGAGAGGAACATTGCAGATGTGCATGAAACCAAGAGGAGAAATTGTCAAATCACCATCCGTGAGATGTCAGAGGATGGTTACATATTAGTTACAGTTCAGTTCAGTCCATTATCTCTGAAGATTTGGGTATGAGATGCATGTCTGCAAAGTTTGTGCCAAAACTGCTTTCAGCTAACCAAAAAGACACTCAGGTTTCAGTCGCACAAGATTTCTCCTTGATTGTGCTGAGAACAATGAAAACTTTTCGAAATCTTTGCATAGGCCTCTGAGCAGGTATCGCCAAGCTTTTGGCAAAATTTGATGAAGATTCTCTGCTCAACTGTCTCTGTCATGGTCAATGCAACAATCACACGCTACACCCTCCTTCCTAGCACTGCTGTAAACAGCAGAAGTGAACTAGAACTTTAAAACTTAGTGCACATGCACAGCAGAGTTTAAGGTCAATCAGTGCCAAGTGGCTTAACTCTGCATGCTTTGGCTTCATTACCATGGCAACAGTCCGGATACTTATTCATCAGACCATGTACATCCACACTCACACACACACAGCACAGTGTATTAGCAGTGAGAGAAATTACTATTAGTCACAAGCATTGGTTTCATTCAACTAAATTTATATGTGCATGCCCATGAGTGTTGTTTTTATGTATGTTGTCTTACTTGTTCTCCAGAATCCCTGACTGGTCTCTTGTTCAGTCATTAGCTATAAATCTTCATTTGACAAGTTGAGTGATAGTGTGGTTGTCTCATGCTCATATTTTGGTGATAGTTCTCAGGTTTATTGTGGCTAAGCTGATTTTTATTATATAAGTATATATTTCTCTCAAATGTAACATTATTGCTATTCCTTCACATCATCTCTATCAACCTAGCTCATCACATCAACTGTGATGAATTAGGGAGTAATCACAAGAATATCATGTGATCCCACTTTCTTTCATAGAATTTTCAGATGAGAGAAAGCCTGTAGTAATTCTGAACAACAAATGTTATAAGTAATTTACACAAATCCTTTAAATATACCTCAATAAGAAGTTGATGATGATAAGACCGAGTTTATGGTTTTCAATCAACTAAAAGAACACATTGAATCATCAAAGGGTGTAAAGGACTTCAAATATCTGGGATCAGGGATAGAAAGCTCAACGAGAGACAAAGCAAAGAAATGAATCAACATGGTCAGCAATGCACAAGATGTCCACAATATGGGAAAGAAATCTATGGGAATGACTTCAAAGTACTTTTCTTTTGGATTTGCAGTAGAAAGCATACTGATATATGGATCTAAATACTGGACACTTACAAAAGTAATAGAAAGCAGGTTATACTAAGATGTTAAGGAAGGTGAAGAACATTTCCTGGAAGCAATATTTAGCAAATAGTGCATTATATGGAAATATGCTGTTCTTAAAAAAAAAATAAATAAAACATCCAACAGTGTAGGTTTAAGCTTGTGGAACGTTGGCAACAAAATGATGATGATGATGAAGTTGTATGTAAACTATTGTTATGGAAACCAGTACATAGTAAAAGAAGAGACTTTGTTGAATATATGGGTAATAGATGCTGGAGGACACCAACCTTGAAAAAATGTGTTACAGAATTGACGGAGGACAGGGAAGCTTGGAGGAGACTGGTCAGTTGGATTTCAAATGCTTTCACATGAAACATGAAGTTAATACGATGTAAACATTGTTCAGCACTACAGATTGCTATCTCAGTTTAGATTTGGTTCATTAACTCTTGATGTGCATCTATCTATCTTGTCAAAGAATGATCTCTCTAAAAACAAAATTGACATTTCTCAGCATTTACATTTGTTGAAAGAAAGTATTTCTCATTTATAATGTTAGCTTATTCACTTCTGCATTAACTGGCTCTACTAAATCCTTTTGCAATTTACATAGATCTCTCTGTAACTAAACTCTCACCACCACCAAAAGAAAAAGAGAAAGGAAATCTGATAGATGTGTTAAATATTTGTCCATTTACTGACTGAGTTAGAGTAAGTTAAACATAAGCAGCCATATCATAGACTGGAAATCAACTTCATAGGCCTAACAGACAGATTTATCTTAAAGAAGATAGGTTTGTCTTGAGAATAATAGAAAGAAAGCTATAAGAAAGAAGTCATCTGAGATGTACAGTTTAAATTGTTTGACAGCTTCAATAAATACTAGTAAATTCTGTGTCTTTTAGTTAACTAGAATATATTTAGATGAGAAGGTCTAATAACATTGAAACATCCTTTGCTTTCACTGGCCAACTTTAACCTTTGTGTTAGAATTCTGTTGAAATATACTTTCTTTATTTCAGTTCATTTTGAAAATAATGAAGGACCTTATAAAATGACTTTTTTATTATTAAGCTATTGTTGAGAAAATAAATGAACATTAAAATTTGATAGAAGCTTTTAATTTATATAACTTTAAAACAGTAAGATGGTATCAAAAGGGTTAAAAATAAAATCATAATCACACAGTATTTTTATCCTTTCCTCAAAAGTTTTGATTAACTGAATGTATTTTAGTTATTCCATTGATTTTAGATTTGAAACAGTCATAAAGGGAGGTTTGTCTACTAAGTGCATTGATAATCTCAGTTAATGAAAGCTTTACAACACACTGTTTTACATATGTGGGATCCTACTGTGTGTATATCAATATATATATATATATAAAATATTAGATTAGGGAGTTGAGAATAGCAACAAATGAAATTTAGGTCACTACTTGCAATATGTCATCAAAGTAGATGCAAAAAAAACTAAACCTAATGTCATTGATTTCTAATATATGCACAATGTAACAAATTTTGGGCCAGTGTTATAGTGAATATATTGACTCCAGTAATTGATTGGTACTTTATTTTATTGATCATAAAAGAGTGAAAGGTTAAGTTCACTATGGCAGGAGTAAAACTCACTATATAAAATTTTTTGTCTGATGCTCTATTGATTTTACCAATTCTGTTTTTGTTATAAATAAAAGCTAGACTAATGGTGGGCAGAAATGGTGAGTGTTAGACTAAATGTCTTGTGATATTTAGTTACATCTTTTTACATTCTGATTTTCAGTTACCTTTAACTCAACTTTATTTAAAACTAATATGCTAGAATCTATTACTTGAGTATCACAATTCCTCTGTTAATATGTATTTATGTATCTGCTTTCCAGTACATGACAAAATAACTTTTGATAAAAAGATGACTTGAAAAATTTGTAAATTTATAAAGCCAGGGATGATGAGGAAATTTTTAATATTTAGGTTCCATTGTTTATACCTGAATTTTACTATTTTGATGAAAATCACACACATTTAGATTTTAAAGTTGTTCATATAAATATTAACACCAAGACTTGAAGTTTAAGATGAATAAATGCAAAATGGTTATATGGATTTGAATTAAACACTGCCATGTTCTGAGTTGTTGTTAAATCAGTATTTAAAGAAATTAAATATATTGCAAAACTGATCAATTTATGTCAGCATAAGACTAGTTAAAAGAAATAATATACAGTCACTTGTGCTTCTGAAAGCCATTGAAGAAACCCATCTACTACAACAGACGGTATTTCATACGTAGAAAATAATTTGTGTAAAATCTGAACCAAATATTGTACAAAATTACCATTCAATTCTCAATAGATTTATAACTATCAATTTTGGGTTATTATTACTGTGTTTCAGACATATATGATCACTTAGGCGTATTCATTTGTTACAAAAATAATATTTTTTGAAAATACCAGTATTGGTTCCTCTTGTTTGAAATTTCATCTAACATATTGTGTATTGCACTGATTTAACTTTGTATTTGTATATTCTGTACATCATATGTCAAAGAGTCAACTCTTTTCCATAGCATTTTTATCATTGTTGCACCTGAATCTTTTTAACCCATTCATCTTGTTCTTAGGCTTTATTTAGGAACCTGTTCTTGACTTATCAGGTGTAAAATAAAATATTGTAACGTTTGTTGAAGTGTTTCATTGAGTTTGGAGATCTTGATAACATGCACCTCCTTCTTAAGAATTGGATGCTGTTAGGTCTCAAGGAGCTCTGCTGGTTTTGATAGGTTTTAAGGAGTACACTGTAAAGTAGGTTAACTGTTTTTTAAAAATAATTATAATGTTGTAAGTTGAGAGTTTTCTAATATCCCCTGTTGAAACATTTTAGAGAAATATTATAAATTACTGATATGAAATTCTGCTTTACATTCCATTTTATAAAATATTCATGCATAGATTTTATCTTGGAGACAATAATAACATTTGCCAGAGATTCTCTATGATTGGAATTGTTTCGTATCAAAACTTAATCTACTATTGCAACGCAGTTATTCTTTTTTTTTTTTTATTGTGTTATCCAGGAAATTACTAAAGTGTTGTGGGTTGCAACTAATAGAATACAGCAATTCTTTATTATGGCACACCAAGATTCTACAGCTTACCATTAAGTTATCATATTCTTTGACTATTTTAAGTTAATTTGAAAATATGGATTGAATTAGATAAAAAGCAGTGATAATGGAATTGCTGTATAAATTTGCATTATGTTGACTAAAACTGTAGCAACCATTCTTTATTTGGGAGAAGTTTCAAATTAAGGAAAGCATTTGGCTGTTATCAATTGTATAAGCTTAACCTTGATCTTCCTCATCTTCAAGGCTATTTTTTCCACTACAAAAGTTTTGGAATCAATGTTGAACAGTAGATTATTGATAGTCTTCAAGCAAAAAAGTTTGGTTGATATTGTCACCAGTTTCTGCAGCTTTGCACTTTATATTGAACTTATACAATAAAATCACTTGAATAAACAAGAATAAATAGAGAAACTAATCATTTACATAAATCAATAGGCAAAAATCTATGCTTCAAAATGGTATGTTGCATATGGTTAAATAAAAGTTTGCTCTAAAATAAGCTTCAAACGACAAAAAGTGTATTTATTTTTGCACCAACCTCAGAGTAAATTGTGAATTTCTTTAGTAGTGTTTTATAACGAAGTGTTTTTCAAAGTATTTTATATTTTAAAAATATTCTATACCATTACAGATTGTTTACTGCTTTTTTGAAAGTATACCAGAGAGAATATCCAACACTGTTTGTTTAACTTTAGTAAATAATTCTGAAAAAAATTACTTCTAACAATTTTTTTCATAGATAATTCTAACTATATAAACATCTTGCCAGACATATTTCATGTTAAGAGAAGAGAATTCTTGCAGCTATATTTTTCTCTATAAACAGACCAATAATAATTTTATTTAAACTGTGTGTGTGTATGTGTGTGTGTGAGTGTGTATTATATACTGACATAGAGATAGGAAGAGAGAGAGAAAGTGAGAGGCTTAATATTATTTACCAATGATATAACCTTAAATGTTTGTATTTGAATACGCTACTTCTAAAGATCTTAGCTGCCCATACATTCAAGTGTTAGCTGAACTGTTTATTTATGTGACTACTTCGGTACGCAATCATGTTTTCTATTCAATCATTAAGAACAAAAGGTTTCCTTTACTCTCCAATGCAAGATATTTTAACTGCTGCAGATACTTTCCAGCATTATTGATTGAAATACTCTTCTGTCTAAAAGAGAAGGCTTCTTCTTCAACTCATTCTGTATTTCCATTTGATAGAAGTTATTATTTACATGTATATCATTAACATTTTTAATAATAATGATCAGTTCGACTATAATCTTTATATTATGATGGATTTTTACTGGAGTTTTTTTATAAATTTTTTAAATATTTTTCTCTTCCAATTCAAAATCATGTGAAAAGTTTTTATTTATTTTCAATATTGAAAGGTTTATAAAAACTGTTGAATGTGTATTAGCTTTGAAAGAGTTACATTAATCAAATATCTAATACTAGCAAACTGTATTTCACTTTTCTAAGAGTTTTTGCAATGGTTTCAATATATTTTATTTATTGAAATATATTCAAAAACAATAATTTTGTGTAAACATTAAAACAAATTTTGTCCTGATATGTAAAAAAGTTTATAAATTCGTAACAAAAATTATTGTATTTTATCAGTTCATTATTTTTTGTTATTTGTGATTAGTACATTAACATCATTGAAGACTGGGTTTTTGCATTCACTTGTGCCATATTCCTCACCATAACATCTATTAATACATCACCAGCCTTCACTTGGATATATATATGTGTGCGTGTGTGTGTGTGTGTGTGTGCGTGTGCGTGTGTATGTGTGTGTGTGTGTCTCTCTCTCTCACACACACACATCATGAATTTTACATCTGCTTTCCATGGTTTGGATAGTTTGAAGAGTTCAGGAGAGTGGAAGACAATGTTTTGCTCCAATTTCTCAGTTTTGCTTCAGCTTCTATTGTTCTTCCTAATGCCAGTCACTTTACAGTGTAGTGGAGGTTTTTTCTTTTTTTTTTGGGGGGGGGGGTCTGGATTATGTTTCCTGTTCTTTACTTAATTTTCGAAAATGGTGGGGTTCATTATTAGTATTCTCGTTTATGAGAGCAGTTGAGTTTATTTCAGATATTCTCATTTTAATAATCATCTCTGGTTTATCGTTGAGAGGACATTGATGTTGCCTTGGTGGAGGTTTGCACTCTCTGGGTGCTCTTAATAATGTTGTATTTTGCATTCTCAGAATTATATAAAATCTTTAGAAATCATACTCTGAGCATCAAGACCCAAGGTCAAGGTCTGTTTAAACTACATTGAATTACAATGTCTACCCTGTGCTGATGTATGCAAGTGAGGCATGGTCTATAACATTTGAAATGAGAAAGTGCTTTGAGAGCTGTGAAAGGTGGTTCTTAAGAATATTGAGGATAGCATGGACAAAGTATCTAGACCTAGGCTGTGATAAATAGGAAACTTCTTCATGAAATAAGGGCCATGAATCTGAGATTTCTTGGTCATGTGATGAGGAAAGAGGACCCGGAAAATTTAGTAATGACCAGAAAGACTGAAGGAAGAAGAAGCAAAGAAAAAAGAATGATATGGATTTCAAGCTTGACATATTGGTTGGAAGGAAAAAGCATTAAACATCAGAAAGTAGAACTCAAAGAAAACAAAGAATGAAGAATTGTAACAGGCCATGATCGGCTATGTCCTACATTCTGGACGTGGCACCTAAAGAAGAAGAAGAATGTTGTCTGCTAGATTGATTGGTCCCTTTGAGTCATTCTGGGAGACCCGTTTTCTCCCATGTGTATGTGTATGAAACAATTAGAAAAAAAAGAAACTAGCACTGTATAAATCATGGTGATTTTCTGTTACTGAGCATGCATCACAATTCTTGACTGCAATTTTTTTCTGTTTGAAATTGTTGTTGACAGCCACATTAAAATTCCAGACATTTTGAGTAAAAAGCAGTTGGGAAATCAATTTTTATATATAATCGCCTTCTTTTTGAGTTGTTATGGTATTTATTTTTCTTGTAAATTAAACTGAGCTAAATGTTTTTTTTTTCTTTCAGTGTAGTACTATTAATACCATAAACAGAAAAATTGCATCTTAAAAGCAAAAGAAAATAATCATTCCTCTTCTAAGAGAAAAAATTCTAAGCACTTGCTTTAATTGCCTTTATAAAAACATTTTACAGTAATTTATTTTATGTCAGAGGACACAAAGTTAGCTCTTAAAGTCCCGTATATCAGAAAGATTTCTTATATATTTTATCTCTTTTATTATCATTTTAGTTTGAATGCAATATAACAATAAATATTATCTTCATTTTTCCATATCTGTTTAATATTTCTTTTCTGAAATGTTATCTGCAAATATTCCATAGCATATTGCTAAAATGAATTTATTAATATGCCAGACACATGGAAATATATATACATATACATCTATACAAACACACTTAATATGCATTATTCAGAATGAAGATGCATGACCAGAATGTATATTTTTTCTAATCCATCAATCATATTATATGTTTGTTCTTGTTATAGAATTGAAACTAATGTATTAGAAGCTAACCTTCTTCCCAAATTCCTGCTCATGGACTAAACTGTGAGCTGTTTTACAGCATCTTAGGAAAACAAGATCTTTATTGGGTCTTCATTTGTGACCATTTATATTGTATAGGTTTTTTTTAAAAATAACTTAATGATATTCATGAAAGCATAACAATTGTTGTTGTTGTTGTTGTTGTTTGTTTGCTTTGTTCTTTTTATTGTAGACTCCATCAACAACCCAGAAAAGTTAATTCATATGACATGTTAAAAATTTTTATTAGTCGAGATAATGTAAATATTTTGTTGGATTTAATTCTATGACTTTGTTTAAGATCTCATGCGTTTTAGTTACTTAACTTTGGGCTTTTGGCAATTTAAAAAGCAAAATCAATTGTGAAACATCATTACAATTAAAATTTTTTGGTCTATTAATCTCGTCTTTAGAGTGAGCAGTATTAAAGCATTGGTACCTATGACAGTGGATAAGAATGTCATCTCCATGAGTTTAAAAATAATGGTTCCTAGTTCAAATCATGTTTGTCTGTACATACATACACACATACATACATACATACATACACACACACACACACACACATACACATACATACATACATACCTTGTTGTTGATTTTGAAATTCCACTGAAGGATCTAGGTTAGAAACTAGCTCTTTCTCTATTGGCAAGAAATTTTGAAATAAATTGAATAATGGATACATTCATATATACATATACATACATGCATGCATGCTCTAGAAATAAAATATTTGGGAATAATCAGAAATTCACGTATAGGATAAATATAAACATTGTAAATGCACATTCTAAAGATGAGGCTAATATTATGGAAAATAGTAGTTTTATTAATTAATACATCTTATTTCTTTGTCCAATATTCTATTTTCATTCTGCACATTATGTCATGGTGCATTTTTCACATATTAATTTCTTATGAAATCTAATTATCTTGTATATATTTCTTTCATATTATCACTTAATATTCAATGATAATGTTTTCCCTGGCATTAATATTTAAGCTTGGTTAAAGAAACCTAAGGATATATAAGATATTAATTATTAGTTGTAGTTTCCACTTAATGTGTAGAACATTTTCTTAATTATTATTTCTATTTATTTTCAGATTTAATGGCTCGTTATCGACGAAGCTTTCAGAACAATGCAAACAACCATAAAGCTCCAATAGTAATTGAGAGCAGCATGAGGGCATCACATCAAATTGTCAGTCATGTCTTGAACATTCTTCTAGAAGAAGTTATAGGTTTTACTAATGTCATTGTTAAAGATATTGAAACCATGAACACCACAGTAATGCTTAACAGAATTGTTGGCTGTCCAATATCCAGGTCAGAAAATAATTATAATTTCTTCTATATTTTACAGTAGACAATTATTAAAAAATATATCAGTATTTGAATGTTTACTAACATATTTATTGATTTATTGTCATTTTTTAATATGCATATTTGGATAATTCTTATTGTGTTCTAATTCATGCTAACCGATGGATTTCAAGATGTGGGGGATGGCTTCACCATATGATTGCAAATTGACAAGTTCTTCAACTTGAAAAGACATCCGGATGACTCCAAAATAGAGGAGGACACAGTGTGTGAGTTCCTGTTTATGAATGACTGCTCTCAATGCAGACTCAGAGTCTGAGATGCAGCAGCACATGAACAGGTTCTTCTCTGTATTCTATGAATTTGGCCTCATTATCTGCTCAGAAACTAAAGCCAGTTATTAACCATTCCCTCACAAGAAATATGCGGTACTTGCACCTACACTCAAAAATTGGGCTCTACCGACCATTGAAACATTCACCTACCTTGGCAGTACTCCTTTCAGAAATACAACATTGAAGTCAGTTGCAGGAATACCAAAGCCAGCATTACCTTCAGTACACTTTGTAAGAATGTTTCCATGAGTGAGGACTTCAACTGCTAAACCAAAATGAAAGTCTACAAAAGCTGTTGTTTATCAAAGTTTTATCCAGTAAAATATGGTCTGTCTATAGCAGGCTTGTAAAGAAGCCTAACAAATTTTCATCTTCTGAGTTGTCTGTCTAAAATACTGCACATTCATTGGCTGAACAAGTTCCCAGACACCAAGTTGTTCAAACGCATTTGCACTGACCAGTATGCATTCCCACTTTCCTGTATGTGACCTAGTTGCACTTGTCTGGTCACATCGCCTGAGTGGATGATGAATAGCTTCCAAAATATTGTTTCTATATTGAGTTGGTAGTTGTGGAATGCTTGGGCAGTGGACAGTGCAAATACTACACAGATACATTAATGATCTACCTAAAAGTCTTTAGCGTTAAATGAAAGTCATGAGAGACCCTTGGTGCAGGCTCAGAGTCTGAGATGCAGCAGTGTATAACATGTCCTTTTCTGCCTTCTATGACTTTGGCCTCATCATCTGTACAAAAAGAAAACTGAAGTACCAACCAGCACCTCACAAGGAATATTATTGAACCACCTGCTTTTATAATGAAAGATCATCCTCTTCAAACCGTTGACACACTCACATGTCTTGGCAAACTCTCTCTCAAAAGTTATCTGTGTTGGAATTGTCAACAACTCTTAGACATATGCATGAATGATACCATAGTCATTATCCAGTATGAATAGACAAATAAAGATTGTATTCTAACTGAAACCTATGTTTTTAAGAAAGAAAATTTAAAAACTAATCAGCTGCATGGAATTTTCCAATTATATTTCTTAGTTTATATTAAATGATTGAAACAAGTTCTCTAAGAAAATAAATTTATCTTTCTTCTTTCATTGAGTTGGTCTCGTATTATTGTATTTTTTTATTGTATCTCTCGTCTTCATACTTTCCTTATCTGTTTCACACTGTTAACTTCCACTCTCTTTGTCTTCAGTACATAAATCGTCTGATAGCAATAAAAAAAAAATACTGAAGTAATTTATTTTCATTTTATACTTTTTACAGTTTTTTCAAAAAAGACAATAACAAATTTTTTTGTTCATTTTTCTTTCTGTATATATTTTTCATTATTCTGAATAAAATTAATATTGAAGCTTATTATTGCTTTTTTATTTAAGCAGAGAAACATTTTTATGAAGGATTTGGGTGTAGTTCATTGAATCAACTGAAGTAATTATAGGGGCTATATTTTGCTGACCCCACTCAAATGAAAAATAAAATTGTCTTTATTTTTCTACAAATCCAGCCACCAGTAAATGCATCTATCCCCTATATATTTCTTCTTGTATACTTCAGGTCGTTTTATGACACACTTTATTATAAAGTTGGGGAAACTTTTTTTGATAAACAACTTCTAGATATGCTTTCTTTTAATTCTCTTTATACTATTTTATGTTTCTATGAGAAAAAGTAGTAAATTTATAACCAAAGTAAGCTTTATAGCTTATTTAAATCAAAGTAAACTTTATAGCTTACTTTAGTTCAATTTACTGTATTTTTGTTTTTCTTCCTTGCTTAGATTTCACAAATATCTCTTCTTATATTTGCAAAAAAAGAAATCTTTTGAAGATTTTTCATACATTATTAGTTATTTAAGTGTTTTCAACAAAAATGCAAAGAAATGTTATCATCCATTTCAACAGATTGAAACTATTTTTCTTACAATAGACTCCTTTCAAACTAAAATGGCTAGCTATATTACTTGTGGGTTTAGAATTAAAACTAATGATGTCCTTCATATGAGAGAATTAATTGAATAACAAAGTGCATGATTAAAATAATACTTAGAATATGCTTCATATACTTTTAGGTATTAATTTGTTAAATGTAACATTAAGTGTGTGTATGTGCATGTGTGTGTGCATGTGTGCGTGATGTCATCACTTGTACAGAAATTACAAAAAGAAAGGTGGAGTAACATTACTTTGGTACTTATTTAGATACTGTTCTCTCTGAAGTTCTACCTTTTAGGCATTGTGCAACTACCTATCTCTTTCTCTCACTCTTTACTACTGCTTGTTCTCTAATTTTCTTTATTTTCTCTCTCTTGCTTCTTTCCTATCATTCTGTAATAATTTTATCGAAGTAATGCTGTATTATAATGACAACATTAATGGTTGTATCTCTACATGATACTACAGTTACAGCTGACTACTACTGCTATACTTACTCTTGTGAACTCCTGTCTCTGCAGCTTGCTATAGATGTCAGTGAAACTTTTAGTAAATTAAAGCTTGATTGAAACTAACTCTCATTTTGGGTCATTCACACATCAATTTAATTTACCAAAACTGCAATTATCAGTATGAAATATGGACTATGACCCTAAAAGTTCAGTGTGATACTGACACTTCTTGAGGCTTTACACATCATTAAGCATTGGCTTTTTACATTATCAGAGTATAGAGTTACTTATGAAGGAACTAGTGACTTTTATCCAAGACTCCTAGTGAATTCTATTCCTCACTAAAATTTTGACACTATTTGTAAGTGCACTACCTACAACAATACTTTATCAGCTTAAGAAAAAAAAAGTCAATGAAATCATAGCACGTGGCTATCAAAGAATCAAAGAATTGATCATGGAGTTTATTGTTGATTACAGTAGTTTTTCAAAATCACATCATAGACTGTAACATCAAAAGTGTCATGGCTGAAATGTACAGTAGCAAATGTATTCATGATTCAGCCTAGTGAAGAAAACAAAACTCCAGTTTTCACTTCAGTCAAATAGCTACGAAAGATTCTCAAAATTATGATACTTCTCTTCGAGTTAAAAACTGTGCTGTAATTTCCACTAAAGTTGTTAGAAAAGAAATATTAAATAATGAAGCAAATCAGTTCTCCACAAGGATGTCTTTTGTGTAGCTGCATCTTATTTGGATCAAAGATGCTATATCTACAGGAATTTTCACCAGCATCATGCCTTCAAATTTCTAGCCTATGATACTATTTGTTGCATGAATATTAAAAGGAAGATGATGTTTTTAAAGGGCTGTCAAATCTAAAAAGAGCAAGTTTGCTCTTCCAGTCTTTCTGTGGCACTTGTTAAGCTGCTATCATTGACTGAATTGTTTATGGAATTTCTTTAAAAGGACTCATTGACACAGTTTGTTCTGAAAACCTCGCCAAATTGCTGACTAAAGACTCTAAGAATATGTTGTATTAATAGTTTCAGTCATATTGACTATGTCAATCAAGAAATATTCTTATCTAGAATTAAAGATAAAAGACTAGCATTTTCCATGGTATTTCTGTGCAAACATTCAAAATAGAAACTGTCTCTCAATGGGACTTGGAGATTTTCTCTCTGGCTTCTTGAATCTAAATATAAATCATTTGATACTTATTTCATTCTACCAGAAGTGAATAGAAAGCTCAACGAAGATATTATCAAGTGAAGTCACTTACCCTGACAAGAAGTACAAATCATCAAACGTAACAGTGAAAGGAATTTAATAGCTGACTATTTCAAAACTATTAATAAGTCCACCCCCTTTGAAGCTTAATTAACAAAATATCTTCTTGCAAATATATTTCATAATCTTGTATTATGTAGTGCATATCAGTAAGTTGCAATACAGTTTGGTAAGAGAGTATTTACCATTTTTGAGGCAGACAATTATTACTTCAATTCAAATATCTTTATCATGGTTTTCTTAGTTACATTAAGTTTTACAAACTGTGTTGTGTATTTCCAATGAATTATAGAAAAGTGTATTCAGAAAAATGAGTTGGAAGGCATGTATTCCTATTTAGATGACATTACCATATATGGTGATACCAAAGAGGAACATAAAAGTTTATCCATATTCTTAAAAGTTGCTCATTAGTCTGAATAATAATATATGTAAATTTTTGATTGAATCTGTCTATATACCATATTATCAAATTCATCATCATCATCATCATCATCACCACCACCACCACCAATACCACCACCACTATCACCAGTGTCCACCTTGCCATGCTTGTATGGGTCTGATAGAATTCATTAAGGCAGATTTTCTGCATCCAGATGCCCTTCTTGTCACCAACTCTCACTTGTTTCTAAGCAAAAGTAATATTTTCCCATGGCCAGAGATTGTTTTCACAGAAGATGGAAAATGAGGGACTCTTCCAGTATGACAGTGTTTCTTGTTTACAACCATCATGTGATGTCAACACAAGAAGACAAACACACATACATAAACACAAAATATAAACGATTGCCTCCAGCTTCTGTCCACCAAATGCACTATTATTTGGGCTTATAATAGAAGAAACCTGCCCAAAGTGTCAAATGGTAGAACAAAACCTGAAACTACATGGTTAGGAAGTGAACTTCTTAACCACATAGTCATATCTGCTGACTAAATCAGTTGTAACAAAGTGTTTTCTTTTTGCATTTAACTTCATTAAAAGAAATGCCTGTACCCACTAAACAACCTTTATTTGGGTCTATCAGCATTTTATTCTCAGTGGTTTCTTTACCTCTCTATCAATGTTCAGTTTTTGCTCTCAAAGAAAAAAGTAAATTAAAAGCTGCTATTAAGGAGTCTGTGGAAGATGAAGTAGGTGAATATATACCACTTACTGTCAAACCAGATGTTTCTTAAGCTGCCTTCAGAGCTACTCTTTATTAAAATGATAGGCTTATAGCATTATTTTCTTGATCACTAAATTTTTATAGAAAAATACTGTATAAGAGGAGAAAGAGATTTATGCAGTAGTTGAGACTGTCAGAACATGTCCCACTTTTATTTATGTAGATTATTTACACAACTCACTGATCAGAAATCCATAGTTTACATGTTTGATATAATACACAAAAATAATATAAGAAGTGAGAAAATACCATGGTGGTGATTAGAACTCATACATTCCATTACAAAATTTTACTGCTTCCTGGATCCCTTAATGTTGTCAAAGATGCACCAGGAGTTCTGAACAACTTCTTAAAACTTCACCCATCTCTCCAGAAACTTTTGTAATATGGGGCTGACATATTTTGTTTGTTCAAGTACAAAATGTTGTACATTTGGTGAGTAATATTATATGTATTGTTTCTGGATGCCATATTTGTCAAAAAATTAAATCCACAATAACTATCCAGAATTACATCAGCTCATCAGCTGTATTCATTCCATTCACTGTAAAAGTATTAATTTTTAAGGGTCTTTTACTTTCACCATCAAGTTATAAATGTCTGAATGTAATCAATGGATTTCCAATTTTCTGTTTGCTTTCTTTAGTTGCAACATTTCTGCATCGACTTTCATTTCAAGTTTGTCTACTTATTTTTTTGTTTTTGTTTTTGATTTACCTGGATATATCAACTCAGATCAACAAACCACTTTCTTGGAATCTTTATTAAAGCCTTTCTTACATGCTAGAGGTTTCCCAATTAGCCACTTGACTCCATACCACTCTAACAAAGTTGGTACTGTGAATTTTAATTCGGTTTCTTGTAGAAAAAAAACATGGTACTAGCTCTAGAATCTTAAAATGTACCTATCCCTACATGGCTATCTGTTTTACTTGATGCTTTACATTCAATGCAAACCTTATTGCCTACATCTTCATACTCAACACCTCATGAGCATTGCTTCAACTTTTAGCAGAAACCTAACTTTTCTCATGTATAAAGTTGCTCATCCATGATAATAACAACTGTATGACTTTTCAAAGAAGTTGAACTATTAGAATCAGATCCCCACAGCAACCCAATCAAATTCTACAAAATAGGGAACTGTATAACTGTATACACTAATTGTACTGTATCAGTATCAGTTACTGGTATTCAAAGACCCATTGAAAAATATGGCTACACTTCAAAATTTTGTATGATTACACTTTTAAATATTTTTATATTGTACATGTGTAGTTTTATATTGTGGAGTGGGTAATAGTTGTATGGAAATAATTTGTTCATTCATTTAATGTTCATTTTTTTCCCTGCTAGGTTTGAGTTAGATGAAGATATATTTCAGGTTTGATTTTATGGCTAAATTCTCTTCCTGTTGTCAAACTTTACTTGTTTTTCAAGTAAGAATTTTTTTGTTTTATATTTCACTGACCTTCAAAAGTGCAGGAAGACTGGTCATAATGTCCATAAGGAATATAAACATCATTTGCTGCTTCACTCCATTAAAGTCATGGGATAGCAATATTAATATACATACAAATATATGCATATGCTTACACACACGCACATACATTTATACATATATATGAAATGATTCCTACACTTTCTATGTAAAAAAAAGAGTGGGGTTATAGATGGAAGACAGGTCCAAAGTAATCTACTGTACAATTAAATCTGAACATACAGGGTTATCAAGTGAACTCCTTATCACAAAACCATGTCTGCACTAATGTGGTATCATAATAACAATAGAAATGATTGATTTTCCACAAGATGACGCAATTTCTTCCTACTGCTGCTGCTATAGCTATAGTCTGCTAATTCATGTCAATAGAAGTTTTGGCAAATTAAAGCCTAATTTATACCAAGTTTCATCTTGGATTATTGACAATTCACACTATTTTGCTTGAGCAGTGTTGGCCATTTCTTTCTGTGTTTCCTTATTTTTCTAATCAAATCAAGAAAATCGATGTTTCATATATTCCGTCTAAATGTTTGTTTAAATTTATTCTTTAATTAACTTAAGTTTGTGAAATGTTTCAAAGATTGTTTTCATTAAAATATTCAGTGATGAATGAAAATCATAATTTATATAGAGAGAGGAGAAATGAAAACGAAGAAGAAAAAAACCCATACCATTGTATCTATAAAAATATAATAAAATTGATCATAAAATGTATTTAATCATTAGATATGCAAAAGCTTATAAAAATGATTTCATAGTATTTTTATGACTGCTAAATATTATCAATGTTCAGATTATTTTAATCTCAAATAGATTAATTTAAAAAATGGTTGACACTGTTCATTTAATTATAAACTTTCAGTATCCTGGTATTAATCTATGCTATAGTGGAGATCTCATTAAAAAATCAATGCAACAGATGTTGCTAATCATATTAAGGTTCTTTCTAACTAGAATATTTCATTCACTGATATGCAATATTAAAATCACTGTACTTAAATTTTAAAATGAAATTTTTCATACAGCATATAATTAAACTTTTAGAATTCTCTGTAACAAATTTAATTAAGTCACAAAATATGTTGTTATTATATGTAAATTAAATTTATTCACATGATCAATTCGTTCAGTCACTCATGAACTCTAATTAATTTCAGTCATGTATATTTAAACTATTTGAAGAAATTAATCCATTTCATTTCACAATGCTGTTAAAAAAACCATTATTAAATTATTTAAACCTCTAAATAGAACTCCCAGATAATTATAAAACTTGTTAATAGTTATAAATATTACATGCTTCAAGTGAAATGTTGCTGATATTTTCCACTTTTTAGAGCTCTGATTGCTCCACAACATAAGTAACAAAGTTCTAAACTATATGCTCTCGAATTTTTATATATATATACATATATGTAAATAGAACATTTTAAGAGAATAAATTTCCTGATTTTTTTTCAGTTCTAACCTGGAAGACAGGTAAATTATTTATTTTTCTTTATTTTTAATATATTGGCTCATTTCAAATATTTTTGCTGTTATGTATACTTGCCTTTAGAATTAAAATTTTTTATCGCTCAGTAAAATCTATGAATGTTTTTAAATGTTATCAGTATATAAAATTAAGTTATAAGTATATCTCTCTAGTATCCATTACTGAAGCTAGGACTCATTAAAAATACGTTAATTTGGGAGACATGCCAGTTGAAGAGAACAATAATGAATATATATTATAAGTTAATTAAAACCCATTTTTGATAAAGTATTTCCTATTTTAAAGATAATAATAGTTATAACATTCATAGCAATAAATTAGTATATCTAAAATTTGTTCATATTAATCTTTTGTTGGTCTTAATATAAGCTCAGTATACTTTTGGAGACTCTGTTATCAGATATGAATTTTGTAATCATTTGTTAGTGAGAAAAAACATACAATGGTTTTAGATTATAATTCTGAGCAGATATACTTTTTTATAAGCAGAATGTATTATTTGATTCTCTAGTTAACAGCATTTTTTTCTATTTGGTACAAGTAAATTTAATTTCATTCATGAAAAATGACTGGTCACACTCATTAGTAAATATTAAATTTTTAGTCATTTACCATTAGTTAGTGTGAAATATACATTGTAAATTATTTTTAAAATTCTATCTAAGTCCAGTGATCATATATCTTTTTTGGTAAGTAATGTATGAAAGAGCTTAACATAATTTTTAGAATGTGTATTACACTGTTCAGTAATATTAGCATGAGACATGAATTTGTAAGTTCTACATGGATAGTATATCAGGTTAATACATCCAACATTACTATTCTTAAGTGGATTGAACCTTGCTGATATGAGGATGATAATTGGGAGGAGGTGGAGCAGATAAAGTTGTTTTTTGTTTCTAAAACACCTCATAAAGAAAATCAGATTTACTTGAATAGGGTTCATGTTGGACCCTATTCGATTAATGTTAGATTTTTTTTTTTTTTTTTTTTTTGCTTTGTTACTTTGAAGTTTGGAAATATAGTTAATCAATTTAGCGAATTTCTTAGTTAACCTTAAACTGGAAGGTCTGGTTTTCCAATAAATTTAAAATGAAATTTGGGCAGTGACTAATTTTTAGACTAAAAAATGAGTATTTTCCAAACATTAAAATTACTTGAGTCAATTTCATTGTCCTTTTAAAGGTATATGGTCTTGAAATAAATAACTACTTTGATTCAGCTGATGTGTATACTAATTACTCAAAGCAAGGAAGGAATCATTTCATTTTACAATACTGTTAAAAAAATAAAGGCCTTGTTAAATTATTTACTTTATATAAATGACCAGCTTATAAATGAAGACAATAGCTTCTTTGCAATATAAGTGCTTGCATATGATTTTGCATATAACTTTTAATTCCATAACAACAAAAATTATTTCTTATATGACTAGGGAATAAGAAAAGCCGTTTTGGTAGAAAGATGTATATTTTTTATACAAGAAAAACCGCTGCTTTTTTTATGCATAATATAACTGTTTTCATATTGAAGTGAAGAAAAAACATTCGGTATTGATTAATAGAAAAAAGCAATTATGAAAAAGTATTTTTGCATCCTTGTTGACTTTGCATAAAAAAAAATTATAGAAATCACAAAATTTTACTTAATGCTGCTTTGTAGAAGTTAGCTTCAATTGATTAGTCTGCTTTGAGGGGAAAAAAAACAATATTTTGATTCTTCAGAATAAAGTGCTGCATTGTCATGTAAAATAAAACAATAATTTAAGGTTTTATTGTGATCAGAATAAATATTGGTAGTTTATAGAACAAGTAGTATTACATTTTAAAAATTGATCTTCTATACAATCATTCAATACAGTCGGCAGTTTTCCACACTTTTTATGTTTTGCAATAAATTGTTAAAAAAATATTCTATTGAAAATGCTAAGACTCTCAAAGACACTACATCGTAGAAGCAATATTTCAGATAGCTGGTTCCCATTCAAATCCTCTAGTGTTGTTGCTAAGTTTCTTTAAAAATTTACAATTATTTTTCTGTAAATCTGATTAACATCGAAACTCCATAAATTTTCAAAATTTAATGAACATCTTTGGTCATCTCAAACTATTTTAATCATATTTAATTACTAAATTTATGTCTAGAAACTTCTATTAAAATTCTTTGATGTTCTTCACAAAACTTAACCTAGTTTCACTTTAAGTTTCTTAGTATTTGTTATGATGCAATTGTACACCATTGGAATATTATACTTTCTATGATATTAATATTTATTCTTTATAAGGCAGTGAGCTGACAGAATTGTTAGCACATTAGGAAAATGCTTGCTGACATTTCATCTCTCTTTACATTCTGAGTTCAAATTTTGCCAAGGCTGACATTGCCTTTCATCTTTTCAGGGTTGATAAAATAAGTCACCAGTTGAGCATTTGGGTCAATGTAGGCTTACCCTCTACCTGAACTTGCTGGTCTTGTGCTAAAATTTGAAACTGTTATTTATTCTTTATCAGTGCAGTGAGAAGGGATAGCATTCAGTCATTTTAAGCACACTTAGTCTAATCACAGAACGTAATTTTTGTTGAATAGTTTTGCAGTTTTGTTGAAGATTCGTAGCTATGATTGGAGCTTCATCTAGTTGTAATTCTAGGGTGTACAAAATGTTTTATGTTTAATGCTTTACATGTTTCAGCCATTTGACTGTGGCCTTGCTGGGGCACCTCCTTGAAGGGTTTAGTTGGACATATCTACTCTAGTACTTATTCTTTTCTTTATAAGACTGATATTTATTCTATTAATTGCTTTTGCCAAACCACTAAGTTATAGGGTCATAATCAAACCAACTCTAGTTGGTAAATAGTGATGAGAAACAAACACAACACACACACACATACACAAAGAGCTTCCTTCACTTTCCATCTATCAAAATCACTTGCAAGGCTTTGGTCAATCTAGGGCTATAGTAAAAGACACTTGCCCGCAGTGCTATGCAGTGAGACTAAACCTAAAATCACCCAAGAGTGTTGGAAATAAAAGGCCCAAAACACCATGCAGTCTGAAATTGAGACAATATGCACTGAGAAAAGCAAAATCATGTCAAATGGATTTGAAATGGTGTAAAGCTAGCAAGTTCAAAACAAAGATCATATGATCTTATGAAAAATCAAAGCACAATAGAAAGGACAATGTCTAACTGGTAAGCAAGTACTTCTGAAACAATCATTAATAAAAGCAGACAACTGTTTTTTGCAGATGAAGTTTAGAACATAAGTTTGTATGTGTTCACATTAAATTGATTATTTGTTGAATTATTTCAAAGTAATTCTAAATATTTTCATACAGAAATAAAAGCTTATGAATATAATCTACTTTACAGAGAGTCCCTTAAACATAAAAGCAACATTTCTCTTTTTCCTTTTGCCACAGCTTTTAAGAATTACTTATGGTATGCCTTTCAGATGTCATATTGAAAATAGTGTTTAAATTTTACAAAATAATATCAAATTTCAAATGAAATTGATGTTGCAGTGTGTTCAGGCATCTTCTAAAGTTATTTAGTGTCAAAAATAAAACATTAATTGAAATACCTTAATTAAAAGCAACTGTTTTAAAATGTTGATGTGATCAAATAACATTTATGTTAATGTAGACCTCAGGTTAATTAATACTTGTAATAATGTTTGAAGTTACATGAATCTATGAATTATGTAAAAATCTTAGAAAGTGATATCTGTTTTTAAGAACTTATCATTAGTTTTATCTTCAGATTTTAAAATTCCTCTCTAGTTTTAAAAATAGTAGTATCATTTTACAGAAAACATTTTGAAATTAAATCCATGTATAAAATATTTGTATTTTTTTTTCTGGCATCAAATATTTGTACTGCTCGCTTTTAACCCTTTTAACTATTATTACACAAAAATTTTAGTTATATTTTGAATAAAAAGACTTTGAATAAAAGTCAAAGGGAAGCAAGAATGATACATACTCATTTCTTGTTTTGCATTGATAACTCAGTATACATATATTCTATAATGTTTCAATATATGATTTAGAGCAATAACAAATGAGAATTTAGATGTTGTCTTACTTTACATATGTATACCTTGCCTTATGTCTTTCATGAGCCCTTTTCTGTAGTCTCACCGGCAAAGATTAGACGTCATTCCATTTCAAAATAATTGTAAAACCTTTTTGCTTTTAATTCCAAAAGTTCCTCAGCTCTTATTCCTTTTTTTATAAATAAAATAAAAAACTAAATTCAGTAAATCATCATTGTCATCATCATTGTCGTTTAACGTCCGCTTTCCATGCTGGTATGGGTTGGACAGTTTAACTGAGGGCTGGCAAGCCAGAAGGCTGCACCAGGCTCCAATCTGATCTGGCAAGGTTTCTACAGCTGGATACCCTTCCTAATGCCAACCACTTCAAGAGTGAAGTGGATGCTTTTTACATGTGACTAACATGGGACCAGTCAGGTGGTACTGGCATCAGCCACTCTTGAATGGTGCTTTTTACGTGCCACCAGCACGGGAGCCAGTCAGGCAGCACTGGTAACGATCACACTAGAATGGTGCTTTTTTACATGCCACTAGCATGGGACCAGTCAGGCAGCACTGGCATTGACCATACTCAAATGGTGCTTTTTACGTGTCACCGGCATGGGTGCCAATCAAGTGGTACTGTCATCAGCCATGACAATAACTTGACTTGCCTCAACAGGTCTTCGCAAGTGCAGTTTATAGCCCAATGATTGAAGAGTACTCTTAAATGTGCTAAAATAAGAGTTAATATTTAGTGAAATAATTGAGTAAAATGCTATGTATTTTGTATGTATAAATCATGTGTTTTATATGGAAATAGAAAATGAAGAATTTAGAATAATAAATATAACATAGACAAGTATGAATATAAAATCTTTGATAGTTACATCTAAATTTTCTTTTTTAAATTGCTGGCTCTTTCATATGAATTTACTGCGAGCAATTCACATATATTTTCTTTTTTATTGAACCATTGACTAGTTCAATAAAAAAATTGTCAAAGAGTCAAATACTATTTCATATATAGCGGTTGAAAGTAAGAAATGCAGAAAATAGCACTTAAATTAAATAAGAAAATAATTAATTGATTTCCTCTGAAATTAATTTTGCACTTTGCGAACTTTAATAAAATCTAATTACAGCTTTGCAAAGTTAAATACTTAACCAATATTAGAAGACAGTATTTCTTCATGACCTCTTACTCATGGGAGAATTCCAAATGATTCTAAGATACTTCTTTTAAGAGATGCTTCTTTCTTATCAATTTATGCTAAAAATTGTATTTATGTGGTTGCTTCCCAACCACATGGTTTTGGGTTCAGCAAGTGTCTTCTACTATAACCTCAGCCTTGTGAGTAGATCTGGTAAACAGAAACTGAAAGAAGCCTCTGTGTATGTGTGTGTGTGTGTGCATGCAAGCATGTTTGTGTTTGTTCCCCACTACCACTTGTCAACCGGTGTTAGTGAGTTTACATTTCCATAACTTGGCAGTTTGGCAAAAGAGACTGCTAGAATAAGTACCAGGCTTTAAAAAAAAAAAGAGTACCAAGTTTGATTCATTCAACTAAAACCTCTTCAAGGCAGTGCCCCAGCATGGCCACAGCCTGATGGCTGAAACAAGTAAAAGATAAAAGGTGAAATATATAATTTTGATAAATATTCAATATTTCTCTAGAGGTATATCCAAAAAGGAATTGCTATAGGATTCGAAATAATCATTTATTACTAGCTTAATTTTTAAATATTTGGAAATTTATCTAAGATTTGTGAAATGAAAAAATTCAATTCTAGTTTGTATAATTTTTTAAAGAAATAAGGAGATTTTTTAATTTTTTGGAGTAGCTGTGTGATAAGTAGCTTGCTTACCAACCACATGGTTCCGGGTTCAGACCCACTGTGTGGCACCTTGGGAAAGTGTCTTCTACTATAGCCTTGTGAGTGGATTTGGTAGACGGAAACTGAAAGAAGCCCATCGTATATATGTATATATATATATGTTTGTGTGTCTGTGTTTGTCCCCCAACATCGCTAACAACTGATGGTGGTGTGTTTACGTCCCCGTAACCTAGCAGTTTGGCAAAAGAGACCAATAGAATAAGTTCTGGGCTTCCAAAGAATAAGTCCTGGGGTCGATTTGCTCGACTAAAGGCGGTGCTCCAGCATGGCCACAGTCAAATGACTGAAACAAGTAAATGAGTAAAAGATGTGCTTGATGTTGAAGTAGTAGGTATCTCAGTCTTTAGTATGTTTAGTTATTGATGTATCATTTGTAAGTGAAGCTTTATGCTTATGGGTGGAATTAAGCTTAGCAAAATACTTCATCAATTGTAGTGTACAGATTGTTTACATCCAAGTAAATTGCTGGTGATAGAATAAGATCAAATGATTTTTTACCTGGTAGGCTGGCACTTTATAGGTGGGAAATATATGACTAATGAGTTCAGATTTCCTGTAGATATTTCGTTTCAGGAAAAGTGGCTTTGCTTTCAAATGACATATGCAATCAACATCCTTGTCTCCTCCTTTTCACACTGATGCGTCTTTCCATGTCCTCTGCAGTTTTCCTTTGCCATATTTTCTGACACATTTGCATCAACGAGTTATCACTTATTTAGTATTGTCTTTATCAACAAATCTATTTCTTCTGCCTACATTAGCTGATGTCTTTAATGGCAAGCTGCTCTTCAAGCTCTCTTGTGCTGCCTTTCATACCTGTTAGTATTACATAATAAATGGGTAATATTTTAAAATCTCTCACAAGTTATAGCCTCACTCAATCTGTGCTTTACAGAGATGAAACCCTTGTTGTTGTTATTCTGATCTAGGTCACCCCTAAATTTAGCATGCCTATGATTACAGCCATTCCAGTTGTGACCATTCCAACTTCCCTCTTTCTGTAGATCTAGAACTACAGAGTCCAGTGTGTACTCGAATTTTTTAAAGATAGAGTGTGAGAATTAACCTTTTCTTATGAGCCACCCAACCACATTGAAGCTCACTCTGTGACTTCCAAACTTCTACATCTTTTTACCTTTAACTATTATGTTCTTACTACAACTATTTGCAGCACTACTTAATTGCATTAGTTGCAGAAGCTACTAAGTAAATCATATGAGCTATTTGAACTGTTCATGGACCTATTCATAGTTATTGCTGCTGCTAATTATTTCTATACACATAGTACATCAGAAGTTTTGTTTCCCTTTCAATCTGCTTACTGTCTCGCTGTATATTTGATATACCCTTGAGTATTGTATCCTAATTTACTCTCTTCTCACTTCTCAAAAGGAAGGTCACTTTCGGATTACATTAGGACTTTGTGTTCATTATGACCAACTAGTACTTTGGTTCTTGCCATGTTGATCATTAATCATAGGGACTGTATGTCAGTCTCCCGGGTTTGAAAGTTTCTTCAGTGAGAGCCAGTTCATCAGTATACAGGTTCATGAGAATAGCAAGTTATGAATATAGATATAACAATTTTTGACTCAAGTAAAAATACATAAAGTTGTATCAAGCAAAGAAAGACTAATGGTCAGTCTTGAAAAAGTATTATTGTTTTGTGGCTTGACCTGAGAAGAAAAATCAATGCCTATAAATATTTTCATGGTCTCCAAGGTTAATGAGAGAAAGTTATTCTCAGATTAGAGATCTGACCTGAGTGCCAACAACAGAGTTGACTCTGCTAAGGCACCCAAGTGTCAGGTGGTGGTGTTAAACCAAGCAACAGATTAAGTCTACCCCTAAAAGTTTACAATTATTATTCCTTCTCTGTAAAGTATAAGTATATCCTTCTATTGCTTTCTGTTACTGGTGAAAATCACTGAACAGCATGGAATACTGTTGTAAACTTCCAAGAGAGATATTTTAGGAAACTACTACTAATGATGTTATATATAACTATGAATATAATATATAAAGGTATTTGTAATGAAGAACCTACAGATGTTAAATACTTAAGTGAGGTCTGATGAGCAATAAACAAATTTTCCTGATTGCTGTCCATATACAAACTTTACATAGAGCAAATTCTGTATTAAACTTTCCTTTGATGTAATAAGTTTTATTCAAGAAACCTTTAGTTGGATGTTGGCTTTCATCTGTGGTAAAATGTTAGAGAAACCCATACATCAAAACAGTGATACTTTAAATGAGCACTTACCTAAAAATTCATTTAAATATGAATTCTGTTTCCTCTCTTTTGTTTCTGCATAACAATTATTTCAACCTTTTCAATGTTGTATAGTGGACATCCTGTGCTAGGGAGCAGAACAGCTTTACTTTATAATCAGTGGTGGCTGATGGCATCTTGATAATATAAACAAGAGAGTCTCTACATGGTCACTTGACTTCTTATAAATGGCAATCACTGTCTCGCAAATTACCCAGTATCATCTTTAAAAACAAAAATGAAATAAAATAAAAAAAAAGGAGAGAGATACTGAGCAAGTAAAAGGATAGAATAATCATCTCTAGAAAGCCTGTGATCATGGGTCTGTTCAATCGAGGCTGCCTGAGGTTAAACCACAGCAATAAAAACAAATAAAGATATCTTTGCTTATCTACTAAAAAATTGACAAAAGTCACCTTTGGCAGTTTGTTACAAAATTTGGCTCAAGTCCAAAATTTAAGACATAATGATCTTATATGTATGAATGAGGAAATGGGTGAAAGGAAAATATACTAGTCTAAATGTCTTGCAACACTTCTTTTCATCCTCTTATGGTGTATACACCAATACTTCTGGGGCTAACTTTACTTTATTCTTCCGCCGAGTCAATAAAGTAAGTCCCTGGCACATGGGTTTGATTAACTCTTCTTTTTTTTCTGCTAACTGCTGGCCTTGCATGAATGCCAGAAATCGATGTATAATTATATCCTATTCCTGTTGCTAAAATATTTGAGATTCTCCAAAACATACCATGTAATATGAAGATTATAATTTTAGATTTCTTTTAACGCCAGCAACTGGTTCAACAATTTCAGAGTTGAAATTTATGACACATATGTTTTGAATGCTAAGCAAGAAGTGCATGAAACCAATTGCTTTGTTATTTACAGTTCAATATAGTTAAGTTATGTGCTGAGCTGAGGAACAAACAAAAACCTACAATTGAAAATAAATAAAGTTTGAGCAAGATAGTTTGATTTGAAATCTATAGATCTTCATTTTAGATGTATTTTTAATTCATTTTATTTCAAATGTATTTCAAAATTTTAAGAATTCATCTGTTATTTGGTTATAGTTCTGAAGTTCAATTACTGTTCTCTATAAGTGCACAAATAATTTACTAAATAGTACCAAATATTAAAGTGGTCATACTAAAGTTAATATAACATTTTCATAACTAAACAAGTCTTTCTTTTCAACCTGTGAAATTCAGTCAATTTAAGTAACAAAAATCAATTCATTTCAAAACTGCTATTAGCTATTATCTTATCATATCTTAGTAACTTCATTACTTTTATCAGTTTTAGAATTGTAGCTTGAAAGAAAACTCGTTTGAATACATTAAAATTTACTCTTTTCTATATGTGTTTCTGCCAGTTTCCATTTTGTTGGAGATACCTCTAAGAAGAGGAAACTTTCTAATGAATGATCAAATATATGCTTTATTTATAAGCAAGATCATTAGATGAAGTACATTTTGCCTCAAAAATTTATTTTCAATTTCACTTGAAATTTCTATTTAGTTAAACTCACATATTTGATACTTTTGTCTGGCTTTATTTTCTCTTTGGCTTATATTTGCTTGTCTTCTTTTTTCCTTTTTGCTTATTTATTAATCAATGAATTTATTTGGTTGTTGACTCAGCATTTTCTTACATGCAGAATTATTTATTTATTATATTTTTATCGCTAATTAGTGTTTGCTATTCTTATTAGAGACACTTGCAAATATGAATAAAAGATTCTGCAAGTAGGACGGGACACACACACACACTTTATTTTGCTAGCTGTTGAATTTCAGTGTTCTATTATATAAAGCCTCCAGATTCTTGAGGTTATTTTCCACCATAACCATTAAATCATACTGCAGCAACTTAGTTTCCCGGCATTAATATTTATAATATATAATATTTATATATGGAGTGTAACCTGTTCTAATATGCTAAGTAACTATATAATTGTCTTGTAGAGATAAAACATAGCTCAGTTAAACAAAACAAAAAAACAAGAAGTAATAAACAAAATAGCAGAAAAATAAATTCAAGTTTGTTATTTGAGATGAAGAGACTTGGGTGCAAATGGTTACTTAGTCTTCTGGTTTGAGATAGATATGCTGTTTGAATCCTTTCAGCAGGAGTATTTTTCACTTTTTTCTCTCAAAAGGTTTTTATTGTGTCTAATAATAGTAGTTGTTGCAGTATGGCTGAATAGTTAAGACATTTACTTTACTATCATGAGGTTACAGTTTCGATTCTGTTGTGTGCTGTCTTAGACAAATGTCATTCTATCCAAGAATTACATCAAGTGTACACCTGTCTGAGGAATACTTAGCTGTATACATTGTTAATTCAGTGAGCCTGGTGGTCCATTTGACTGAACAACTGAATATTGGTTGATGGAGATTCTCATCAAGATCCATTTATTATCTCTCTAAGTGTCTCATATGATTTTTCTTTGAAAATTGTAACTGTCATTCATATCTTTTACTTGATTTGAACCCCAAAACATTGACACTGAGGTCGTTACTTGTAACTCTGTTGCTCTAATTACTGTCTTAAAATGATCACTTGTTAAGCTAATGTAAGATGATTTGAATTTATTTCTGAATCAGTATTAATTTCCTCACACTTATTCATTATACTAGATTAAATATATTCTTATTGATTACGACAAGTCTAACTGTATAATTAATATGTTACTTTAGACTAATTTAGATTTTGTTTTCAAATACATATCATCTGAACTGAACCTTGTCTGTCTGATAATTTCAATACTGATATTTTATATATAAACACACACACACACACACACACATGTAAAATTGGCCTGTTTTCTTTTATCTCTCTTTGATTTTGTACAGAAATGTTTAACTTTCATGTTTTTTCTACTAAGTAGACATTATATTATTTCTCATGAGGCAATGTGATCAAAATACCAGACTTGTTTACTCTCAAAATAAACAAAAGCAACAAATGATGGACTTTTTTCTCCACCATTTACTTAGAATTGAATGACCCATATGTATTCACAATTGAATCTATGGAAATACTTTACTTATCTCATTAAAATGTGACAATTAGTCAGTTAATTTATGTTTGTTATTCAGGTATGTTTATCAATGGGAGATTTGTACTAGTGATTACCATCTTTGGAATTTCAGAAGGGTACAGATTTGGAAAGAAAATTATTTGTAAAAGTGTTATGTGTGTTATTTGGGAATGGTAAAAGACACAGTTGAGTGATTAAAGGAGAGACTGTGAGGACTAGTGTTATTTAGAAAATGTGGGAATTTCAGTATCCAACCTGACTGATAGTCCTTCCTTAGGGTCAAAATGACAAGAGGGAAAAAAGAACAGACAGCAGAGAGGTTTACATCCTCTATGTTTGAGCAACTGGCTGTGATAAGTGAGCTTTTTGTAGGCTTGAGTGGAGCACTGTGCAAGGTACTTGGCATGCAGGTACCTATTTCAGAGGTACAGAGGCAGATGTAAATTAGTAGAACAGGCAGATGGCATAAGCAGTGTGTCTGTCAGCTTGTGATTGTGACATATTTGTGTGTATATCATTGGCAACCAGCTTTTTTTTTTCAGAATTGATCTGGGAGGATTTGTTTAAATCAGCAATTCCATCTTATATATGTGAGCACTAATCTAGTTTGTATCATATTTGAAATTTATAAGGGTCAGCAGTTGTAATTACTTCTGGTCCAGAAATCTAATTCGAGAATGCAGTTTTGATAATGTTATATATGTGAGGTCAGCAAATGACATCATCCAGGATTATGGGGTAGGGTGGGATTCTAGTATTTCAAGAACCATCATTGTATGTACTTTTGTGTGGAGAAAACTTAGTACTTATTATATTGTGATTGTATTTTGTTGCAGTTGAAGGATACCAAAGTATCATATCCTTATTGAGGGCAGTTTACAATATGCATTCATAGAAGCAGGGCAGATTTAACATATCTTAGTTCTAGATGTTGAAAGTTAAGAAAGAGTGAAGGATGTTTTCATCTAAAGTAAGGTGTTAAATTTGTTTACAAGAAGGTCCTTACTATATATATGGAAAAGATTGTAGAAAACTGAAGTGAATCTTGATGCATGCTAGAGTTGATGATGTGCATCAAAGAAAACATTGCCAATGTATGTGGCAATGGAAAAGTCTTTCAGGAATCTTTTGTTTCAAGTGATGGTATATAATTAAGTAGGCAACAGTTTGGTGAACTGAAACAAAAAAAACTTAATTTCCCAACTTAAGTGATGCAATAAAACTGCAGCTGGAAATTTGAGCTCAAAACTCGGTTTGTTAATCCATTACCTTATCCAACTGTTATTTCATCTCTACCAACACATGTATGTGAGAGACTGGTTATTGAGCACTGGATTGTGCAATCATTTATAATGCAGCCTGTTTACTATAGATCCTGGGGTGATTTTTGGTGACACATCTTAAGGGAAGAAGTGTGTTATATGCCATCAAATGCAGTATTTACTACTGTTATTTGTCATGTTAAATTCTCACACCACAGCTTGTATTCTGAATATTTCTAAAAATTAAGCAGATTCAACTTTTAGATTAAAAAAGTTAAGGCAACATCAAGAAGTTAATGTTGATGAGGAAATAGCTTTATTTTCAATAGATTAAATTCTTCCATCAATCTTTTATTTTATTGAAACTGATTTTCCCTTATATGAGTGAAATTACAGCTATTGAGGTATTTCAAATGATTTGTTAATAGTGGTGAAATCTATATTTCTAACTCTTTTTAATATAATTATCACAACATTGTTAGAAGTTATATCAGCTGTAAACATTTGTATAGAATGTCTTGTGATTATGCCAAATTTTGTGTGTGACTTGTGTATTAAAGTATTTAGTCTATTATTGTTACGATACTAAAGAATTTATAACTTTTTACATAATTGATTTCCTTTGGTTTTGTTTCTCTTTTAATTCTTTTGGTCTAAAGAAAGGTGGGGAGTTCACCCATGACCTTTGCAGGTTCTTTGAGACTAGTAAAATTGATGCTGTTAATGTTCCACCAAAACAGTTGAGAGTAGATCAGGTTGCAGGAAAAATGTGTTCAAGGAATGAATTCCTGTGAGTCAACATTCTGTGTAAAAAGGATGACATGGCTGCTGTTGTTTCTAGGGTGATGACAGGAGGAGAAATTGGGTGAGTCAGGAATGCCTGAGTGGAGATGGTATGAGACCAGCCAGCTCTAAAAAGTGGAGACCACTGGTGTAGCTATACAAATGGCAGAGGAAGATAACAACACATTTGTGAGCAAGAGGCTGGAGTATGTTTGTGAGTAAGTTTGCACCAATCAGTTGAGTGGCTTTTTTAAAAAATTGCCTAAGATTTTTATGTGTGTAGCAACATCACTGTCCCAGATGTAAGAGCAGCACTCTCTTGTAGGTCTCACTGGAGCCTTGAAAGGGTTGACTGTTCTTGAAGACTCAAGTATTTTCTGGCTATGAAGAAGACCAGTTTTTGAAATGCAGTTTTTATTGTTGAAGTATTTACTGGGAAAAAATCAGTGATGGTGAAGTATAGCATATGAAGTGACCATGAAGTTTCCTGTTGACTGCTGGTCATGTCAAGGTGGGATTAACAATGTCATAATGTTTAATTAATATTTGCCATGATTGTGTCTTTTTGGTGTTAAGAAAGACTGACATGACCATTTTGAAGGATGTTTTTGAGGTTGATGATAAGGAAATCAGAGTAGATATTTTTTGAGGTAACTAGGCTGTAAATTAGTGATGCATGTGTACAGAAGACTAGTGGTAAATGATGAATGACATCATCTTCTTAATAAGTGGATTTTGTGAAAGTGACGGCAAGTTGTACTTGGTGTACAGGAGGGAGAATGTGGAGAATAAAACCAAACCCTGGGATATGCTAGAGTTGATAGATTGTGGATCAGAGGGAGCTCCATCAGCATACATTCAATAATATGGTCTAACAAGGACCCAGTGACCAAAGATGAAGCACAAATGCATCCCACAATGGATAATTTTGACAAGAGGTTTGTATGCCATATGGAGTCAAATGCTTTCCTAATATCAATGACAACAAACCACTGCGTTCACCAAATTTCTCAAATATGAGAGCGCACTGGTGAGTGAGATAGAAGAGTTGGTCTCCAATAGATTCAAGAGAATCGTAGTGCTGTTCATTAAAGAGGCTAAGTGATCCAAATGTTGGAGAACTTGGTTGTTAGTGAGTTTCCATCACATTTGAGATATTGGAACTGAGTGTGACAGGACAGTAGCTGATTCGATCAAAGGAGTAGCATTTCTTAGGAATAGGACACACCATAGAGTGTTTCCCAAAGACTGAGATATGCCTATGAAAAGAAAGAGAGAGAGTTTAAAGAGTTTGGTAAGGATAGGGGTTACCTCTGAGGTGCCACAATCCAGTCCAGTTACTGTTTTGTTTGAATTGATAAGAGATACTGTTGTGTTTGGTTTGTATGAGTTCATGAGAATGAGCCTGGTGTAGTAGAAAGGGGTAGTTCGGAAAGAAGATTTATTGAATGTATAGTGTGTTGAGTTGAATACAAAATGGGTGGGAAATGTGAATGATTTCTCTGCAAGATTTGCTCAACTAAAGGCGGTGCTCCAGCATGGCTGCAGTCAAATGACTGAAACAAATACAAGAAAAAGAAAAGAGTACTGCTCACTGAACCATGATGTTTGAGAAATGGAAGAAAAGAAAATTCAACGAAGCTAGCAGAAATGTTTTTTAGTAAAAGATAAAAAAGATTGACTCAGTTTGAGAAGTAGGATAATATGGAGGCTGTGCAATGCACAAGGTACTCTTCATCATTAAACCAATGGTTTTTGCAGATATTACAATTATGGGTGAGAGCTGTCAAGTTTGTATTGGTGGGTGAGATTCTCCAAGTACTGTAGGCTCCATTTTTGCCTAAGCTACTGTAGTTCAGCAATGAGTGAAACACTTGGGTCTTGTGGCTGTGAGTTTGTGTGGGGGTTGTGGAAGGATGTGCCTAAGAGGATGGTTTAAGTCATCTACCTAACTGTTTCTGATAGAGAAGTGATGAAACATAAATGCTGCCAGAGATACTTGGCATTGTTCTCACCAGTCAGCTGATTTGAAGTGCCATGGGGTTTAGAAGATAGGAGATATTGTGTAATATATAGATATGTGTGTGCTGAATATTTATTAAAAGGTAAAGGCCAGACAACCTGATAGGTGTATAGACAGTTATGGTGGAAGTGGGGTTTGGAGGTAAGAAAGGAATGAAGGGTGTTTGCAGTATCTGCACGTCCTTCAGGGACACATGTAGGACATGAAGCTACTTGATGTAATAATGTAAAGAACTGATGATTATAAAAGATTTTGTTTCTGTATTAACAGTGTCAGTATGGTATATTAGTTTAGAAGGAAGTGAAGTGAGATATATGTCCTTGATGCAGAAAGAGCAGTTGGTGACTGGTGCAGTTTAAAGAGCAGTTGGTGACCGGTGCAGTTTAAAGAGCAGTAGAGAAATCACTTGTATTTGTCGGAATAGTGACTGTGAATGAAAGTAACTGCTAATCTTTGTTGCTAATATACAAGTGAGAGAAGTGTGTTGGGCAATGTTGAATCTACATATGCAGACACTATTGTTTGGATTGAAGTTTGAGCAAAGAGTGTAACCTGGACAGCAGAGATAGACTACCGGTAGAGGTTGTGACATTTGTGTCTTGGTGAGGAAAAATCCAAGTAGTTATTAAACACAATAGACATCCTTTAAAATGTGTGGTTTGTGTAGTAGTAAAAACTGTTGTTTGGGTTCTAAATTGGATCAGAGTAGACACAAATGTTAGAGAAAAGAAGCTAGAATTGTCTAACAAGTCTAGTTTTAGCTTTCATCATATCGGAAGGGGTACATAGCAGGTATCATTTATAAGAGAGCAGATCAAATACTTAATTGGATATCTAAATAATTTTGCAGCTTTCAATGTTTTCATATATACTGTTTTGCTTATCCGAATTATTAATTTAACTTAATAGATATCTAATTTTCTTCAAAATTTGATTGTAATTTAAAATTATTTCTGTCACTTTATTTTAGTGCCAGAAACCTGTTTCCTGATTTAATTTCTAATATCAATTATTCATCAAATTTAATATGAATCAATTTTTAATCTTATGTCATAAAAAATTTTAAAATGCCATCCATCTTGTTGCCCATATCTAAATTTCATTGTGTAAAAAACTAATGATAAGAAGCAAAATAACTAAAATGTGTCAAAACATTCTTAATTCAATATTACTTCTTAAAGATCTCTTAATAGCATGAATAAAATTAAAATTATTTTCATTATCATCACCGTTATCATAATTGTTGTCATGTCATCACTGCCATGCATCTTCTCATTGGTTCTTATTCATCCTCATCTGTCTTGCATTTTTATTTTTCACCAAGCTATATTTTCTTGTTGTTGGCTTAATAATGGCTTGTTTGGTAGATCTTGTTTAATTGGTGCTGAGATTATGGAACTACTTATCTTTTATTTCAGATGCAAAACAAAATCTCTCTCTCTCTCTCTTTCTCCATACATCTCCCCATCTCCATTTCTCTTTCTGTGTTTTATAGAAGATGCTATATCATTTTCTTTTGTTATTGTAATATATATGGCTATCTTCTTATCTAAATAACCATAATAAAAGTATGTCACTCACACTTTTAAATGAATATAAAAATTATTAAGAAAGAAGTGTGTGAAATGTAAAAGTAAAGGATTCTTGAGACAATCTATAAGATTTTGAATTGAGTCCATTAAGAATTTACGATCATTATAATTCATTTATGATTTCAAACTCTCAAAGGTTTACATAATTATTATTCATATTGTGACGCTTTTAGCATATGATTTTCTGTGCCGCTTTCGATTGAATAAATTGGCAACATATTATTATCTCAGCATGTGTTATTCCATCTTTAAATCACAACATTCTCTAAACTGACCTCACCACTGCTATCCAGGCTTTTCTTTGTCCACCTGCTTCTTATATCTTCTATTGCTAAATCACAATGTATATATCAGTTAATGTCATTCATGGCTAATTGCTTTCTCAATGTATGTTGCTTAGCTATTCACATACATTTTACACACTAAAAAATCTTTACCTAATATGAATTCCATGATGATTTGTCTGAGTACAATATATATATTTCAAGTTAAATTGTTAAAAGCATAATGGATGAATTCAAAATTAGAGTGAGTAATAATGTGTTCTTAATTGACCCTTATGGTAATTTGACAAAGTATAAGCTTAAAACTAACAGCTAATTAGATGCATTTTAGTTTTTTAAAGTAAAGTCCACAGCTGTTAAAGTTGCAATAATGACAAGATTAAAAAACTTTATTTGAAATTAACAAATTATTTAACAGGCATTTTTTTTGTAAAATAAAATTCTATCCATATCTATTTTGTTTAATTTTAAAAAAATTATATTGTGTTCTGTGATCAATAGTATCATTGATTATAGGTTTTTGACAGATCAGTCACATGTTAGCTGCATTTACGAGAGTGACAGTGACAAAGGAGTTTCTTTGTAACTTGGGCAAAACAATAGCTATGCCTATTTTGTCTTGAAGTACCAATTTATTAGTTTTCTTGCCAATGTTTACAATAGTAGAAGATGTACATGCAAATACAGTGGGCTTTCACACAGTTTCCTTCTACCAAATTCTACACAAACTGACCTGGTTAAACTGGAGCTATGATAGAAATCACTTACTCATAATGTTGTGCACTGAGATTAGATCTGGAACCATGTGTGAATAAAATAAACTTCTAAAGTTCATAGTCAAGCTTTTGCATTTCAAGTGCTACTCTTATTCATTTGGTTTTATACATTGTCATTTTTGGTTCATAAGAAAGTTAAGTAAATGATTATCTTTACTCATTGATTTTAAATATCAGTAATCCAATGCTTAATGCAGAAATTCTGTTTTTTGTATTTAATTCATTCTATAACTAGGTGCAAGTCTAGCTTCCATTGCACATCATCTTAAGTCCTTCTAAAGAAGAATTATTTATTCACAAGTAAGAAATATTTGTATACTGTCAACTTAATGTGACACTTCCAATAAGGGAATCATACTGCTGCTTTTTAGCCCTAGGATGCTGGACTGCTTCCTGTCGGCCTTGACACATTTCCTGTGTCCTTATGTTTGTGAGGGGGAGACAAGCACCCCCACCGAGCCTAGCCTGCATTCAGAGACATGTTTCTGAGTCTTTGCTCGTCATCAGCCTGAAGTAGCACAACCTAGCCTGAATGCGGGCTAGGCTGGGTGGGGGTGCTTATCTCCCCCTCACAAATATAAGGACACAGGAAATGTGTCAAGGCCGACAGGAAGCGGTCCAGCTTCCTAGGGCTAAATAGCAGCAGTATGATTCCCTTATTGGGACTGTCACATTAAGTTGAGAGTATACAACTGCTTTATCATAACACTGCTGCTTAAGTCTTTCTGTGAGATTTATAATTCGATCATTTCTAAGAAATATTTGTTTCATGGATACGAGAATACTGATTACCGTAAACAGTTTTCCTGCATTGAGATGCAAATGATCAATATTCCCATTCATCAGAACAATTTCTTTTTTTTTTTTTTGTTACCATTCAACAGTTTCTTAATTATACTTAGTTGCTCTTTGCTGAAAGCTTAAAATGTGACATGTCACCCAAAATACTATATGATATTTTCTGCAAAATATTTGCAGTTGAGAAATATTTTAAATGACATGAATTGTATTAATTATAATAATAATAATGAAATCAATGGAGTATTTTATAATAGTACCATTTCAACAGAGTGTTACTTTTCAGATTTCAAGTACAAGCAATATGACAATTTAAGACTGAGCTTGAGATATATGAGGTCTATTGTAAGGTGAAAGATAATATCAAATAATACACATAGATTTCAATATTAATAGGCTTGCTATCTTTTAGACCTATTTAAACATATATAGCAACAATGCTGTCCATATTCTTTACCTATTTATAATCTAAAATAAAAATGTACACATTAGATAGTTGCTCTGATCATTAGTAAGTTGCTAGTTATCACAAATGTTCACATACAGACATATCAAGATATTATATTCTATCTTTAGAATTCTCACTTTTCTAAATTAATGATAGAAAATAATATCTTCTCAAATAAACTGAATATATTTCCTTCAGTATGTAAAGTGTAGTAGAATAGCTCTTCATTCTTCAATATGAAAACATTTTTCAGTTCACTTTTACAATTCATCAATTGTTTATTTCTATTCTGATATATTTGTTGACTTGTTAGTGTCATAAAGCACATAGAAGATTATTGAATTAAATTCACCTATTCCAATGATACTTCTGTGGGTTAGTAAAAACTTTTTAATTGTGTTCATTTATGCAAAGCTTAGAACATTTATATTTTGTTACATTCTGGCTGAAATATTGTGCACTTTATATTATAAGAGTTTTTCTATAATCTCAAATCTTGTTGATATTGTAACTACTTAGTCATCCTTTGTTAAATTGTTTTGATGGTCGTTCTGCTGCTGATCAAGTAACTATTCAATTATTTGGTGATTTATGGGTTTTCTGAATATACCACATATATGATTTGTTAGATATTCAGTGGGGCTGAATCTGAAACCATATGATTCTAAAGTGAGCTTCTTAACCAAACAGCCATGCCTGTACCTAAATAATTTAGTAAAATATTCCTTGAGACAAAGCAAATGAATAGAAGGCACTGAGAAAGGAAAAGTAGTTTTGTTGCAGATGGATACTTGCTCTTATTAGCAGAATTTATCTTTCATCTTTTACATTTTCAGTCATTTGACTGTGGTCATGCTGGGGCACCACCTTTTATGGTTAAGTCAAACAAATCAACCCCAATACTACCAGTCTCTTTTTGCCAAACTGCTCAGTTACAGAGAGGTAAACAAATCAACACTAGTTGTCAAGCAATGGTGGGAGATAAACACACATACACATACAATGGGCTTTTTTCAGTTTCCATTTACCAAATCCACAGACAATGCTCTGGTTGGCCCAGAGCAGCTATAATAAATGACATTTGTCTTAGGTGCCATGAAGTGGGACTGAACCAAGAACCATGTGGTTGAGAAGCAAACTTCTTACAACACAACCATGCCTGATTATATTTAAATTTTTTAACAAATATCTTTGGTGCATAAACCCAGCAAGTGTACCCCAAACAACATCATTTAATGCTATTCCACTTTTTCAGCTCCCTAACTGTTTTTTGTTTGCAATTGTTTTCAAGAGGTTAAGCCTTGTAGTTTAGCAGTATTAAATGTGATACAATATGGCTTCATTGAAATGTTGAATGCCACATGATTAATTTCCAAATTATTGAAACATTGGAAACAAAATCTTTGTTAATATTTTGAAATTCATGATTTAATTATAACTAGAACAGAATTTCAAAGCCCTGTGTTGACAACCGTTCAAGTCATGGCACTTCAGTGCAACTTAAAATGTCCACACTATATCATTCAATCCTAATTCATTTGCTGATTGAATTGGCAGTAGCATAACGCATGCACATGCGTGCACACACACACACACACACACACACACACACATATGTGTGCACTCACACACACATACACAAATGCATCACATAAATTCATATGCATGCACATACACACCATGGAAGCACATATGCAGTCACATGTGAACACACCAGATTTTCAGTAAAATTAAACTATTAATAAGAGCTGGTAATTCTCAGGAGGGAGAGCCAATCAAGACACATCCCAAATCTGTTCTATATCTAATAACATGAGAGAACTACCACAGTTACTTTATTATATTAAGAATACCACAAGGAATCATTGAAATAACTTAAATTGCTGAAACATTAAGCAAGCTCAGACCAATAAATTGTAATATTTATAGTAACTTTCTGGTCTGTTATTCATTCTTTAGTTTCATTTTATCACACCTTTCACACAGAATTGGTCATTACTGGTCATCAAAGTACCATAAAATTATCTATTAAAATCACTAACTGAACTAATAAAAATCATTCTGTTTTTAAGTGTTTAGACATATATTTGGCTTATTTTCCATTTATCAGCATTGTCATCATCATTGCATCTCCTTTTGACATCAGTTAGCTTTGCTCAAGATGCCATAAGTTGGACAAATCTGATATCTTATCAACACTAATTTCTGTCTTTCATCAACATTCTAATTAGTGGCCCAGCATCTTAGAATATTTGCATATCATAATCCTTTTTGAAATGTATGTTGTTGCTTTTTATGTAGAATGTATTTATGGAATGCTATTTTAAGAAATGATTATTTAAGTTCTTTACATTAATTGCCCTACTTTAGCTCTTTAGTCTTAGTAAGATTAGCATTCTATTGATAGGAATAATTAAGAAAGTATTTTAAATTATCAGAAACTGCTTTATTATGTTATTATTGTTATAATTAGGTCATTAGTTCAGGTAGCAAGCTGGCAGAATGGTTGCATGTCAGGTGAAATGCTTAGTGGTCTTCTGTCCATCTTTACATTTTGAGTTCAAATTCTTCTGCGGTTGACTTTGCCTCTCATTCTTTCGGGTTTAATAAAGTAAACACCAGTTGAGTGAGTACTGGGATTTATGTAACTGTCTCATTCATTTCCCCGAAATTGTTGGCCTTGTGCTAAAATTTGAAATCATTATTAGTTTGTAAGTTAGCAGTATTATAACAGCATGGGATTGAATGCTTTGTAATATTAGATCCAGCTCCCTGATGTCTGAGTTCAAATCCTGTCAATGTCAGCTTTGCCTTTCTTCCATTTGGTGTCAGTAAAGGAAATATCAGTTAGTGGAAGTGGATTGGTTGAACTCCTAGTGTCAGACAATATGCTTTATAGTATCTATTCTTGCTTACTCTGTGAATTTTGAGTTCAAATCTCAATTCTTGCCACCAAGGAACTAGATATGGTGACACTTCTATCAGAAATTGCAGCCAGCAATATTCAGTAATTGGGAAAAAATGGGAACTTAATTTCCTTGCTTTGACCAGAAGACTAGATGTATTGTGATGACAGATTATTGCAGAAAAAGTTTTATACATGCCTTCTGAACTCTGTTAAAGTATAAAAAGATTTTTAACTGAATAATAATTTTGGTACCATGGAAAAGTATAAAGGAAAGTGTGAAGGAATTATGGTTCATAGATAAGACAAAGTAACTGCTTTCCAGAAGTCTAGTCTAAATGCTTATAACAGAGAAAAGTCCACTGAAGGCACTTATGGGTCAGTCAGGTGATGGTGTTAAACTGGGCAGTGTGATGCGCCTACTACCCAGAAAATTTCTAATTTTTGCATAGTGTTTATGTAATTTTAAATCATATGTATATAGTGTAACACCACATGATGCTGATATTTAGGGTATTTGTTTTTATCATAAATAATTCTTGTGCTGTTAAAAATATTATCTGTTATGGATTAAATATGTACATTCATAGAAATTTAATAATTTTTGTAAACCAGCATACTATATTACAAATTATGTAAAATTACTATTTATTTTGCAGAGTATATCTGAAGCTTTTTCCAGATGTTGTTGTTTTTATATATGTCTGGTTAATACAAACAAGTTTTAGATTTTTTTTCCCATTTCAACTTGATTGGAAATGTCTAAGCAAATAATGTTAAAATATTATTAATATTTAAATATTTTATTTGGATCTGCAATTCCTATTCTGAAGTATTAAAAATGCATCATTGAAGAAAATCCTACTTGAACGTATTTAGTTTATCTATGCTTATACTTATTATTTAAATAACCGTTTAAAGGAAGGTAAAAACAAGCTAAACCATAAACAACTCAGCATAAATAATAAAGTAACCTTTTCCAGCATTAACTCTTTAAATCTTAATCCAGACATATTGTATTTAAACTAAATGTATGAAATCAGTCTTAGGGGTTTTTGAGTGTTAGATAAAATATCTCCAAAATAATATAAGCAATCAGGTATGTATGTCTTGATAATTAAAACCATTTAGGTGGTAGTCATTAGCTAATATTAGACCTACTATCAATAAGTACTTAAAATCTTATGCTTTTTTTTAATAAACAGATGGGTCTACACTCCATCATCAAGTTGATACCAGCATGGAGTGTGGAATCACTAAGTGTGTTTAAGTCACCTTTAAGAGAGGAAAACTGTCCAAAACTGTAAACCTAAACTTTAATATTGACACTCTGATCAAGAAACACAAATAAGATAGCACATACAAGTAACTAGGAGTGAAGGAAGGAGATGGTATACGGTATTCAGTGATGAAGAAAATCTGCAGAGAGAGAGAGAGAGAGAGAGAGAGAGAACATAATAGGAAGATGGGATTGATTCTAAGACATGAAATTTGTGGGGAGAGGACTAGTCGATTACATCAACCCCAGTATTTCACTGGTACTTAATTTATCAACACTGAAGGGATGAAAGGCAAAGTTGACTTTGGCAAAAATGATAATAATAACAAATGTTTCCAATTTTGGCACAAGGTGAGCAGTTTTAAACAGAGGCAACAAGTCAATTACATGGACCCTATGGTGTGACTGGTACTTTATTTTATTGATCCTGAAAGGATAAAAAGCAAAGTTGAACTTTGCAGGATTTCAGCTCAGAATATAAAGTGCCAGAAAAAAATTACACAACAATTTGTCTGATGCACTAATAATTCTGCTGGTTCCCCACCTTAATAATAAATATGATATGTAGTAGATTTAATCTTAACATTTAGAATCTCTCTGCAACAATTATGAATTTGCTACTTATTTTTGACATTCCTCTGTAATCTAATTTGTTATGTAACTAGACATGTTTCATGTTCTTACACCTTTTTACTTAAATAACTACACCAAGTAGACTAGTTTAGAGTCAAGATGAAATCTATTCATTAGTAATTGCTATTTTACCCCCAACCACATTTTCAAGCATCTCTTAAGAAATTGAGGAAGTTGATAATAATTATAATATATTTAGCAAAACTTTTTGAGAGTATGGTATGAATAGACTGTTATAATATACTAAATACACAGACTTCAAACTTTAGCATGAGGTCAGAAAAGAGTATAGTCAATTGAATTGGTCAGACTACATTTCTGATACTTATTACACAAGGCCTGGAGCATTGAAAAGAAAAGCCTAACAAGATTTGAATTTAGAATCGTTATCACCATTGTTTAACATCCATTTCTTATATTGGCATGGGTTGGAGGATTTGTCAGGAGACAACAAGCCAGAGCACTATGACAGGTTCCAGTGTCTGCTTTGGCACCGTTTTTGTTGTTGGATACCCTTCCTAATGCCCGTCACTTCACAGAGAATACAGGATGTTTTTTGCATGGTTCTGACTCTTGTGATGCCACCAAGTAACTCACAAGACAAGATGCCCTCAACTCAGGTGGGTGCAGTATCATAATGGATGACTTTATAGCAGGTAATGAGCTATAAAAGTATAATAGAGGATTTAAAACAGCTGTCTTGCAGTAGAAGAGATAATAGCTACCCCAGTATGAAAAGGAGAAAAGATGGTGGCAAAGAGGTTTAATATGTTACCCTGTTGTTACTGATCATCACCTGTTCTTTGTCTTATATATATATATATATATATATATATATATATATATATATATATATATATATATATATATATACTGTTTTACTTGTTTCAGTCATTTGGTTGTGGCCATGCTGGAGCACCGCCTTTAGTCAAGCAAATCGACTCCTGGACTTATTCTTTGTAAGCCTAGTACTTATTCTATCAGTCTCTTTTGCCGAACCGCTAAGTTACAGGGACATAAACACACCAGCATCGGTTGTCAAGCAATGTTGGGGGGACAAACACAGACACACAAACACACACATATATATATATATACATATATACAACGAGCTTCTTTCAGTTTCCATCTACCAAATCCACTCACAAGGCCTTGGTTGGCCCGAGGCTATAGAAGAAGACACTTCCCCAGGGTGCCACACAGTGGGACTGAACTCGGAACCATGTGGTTGGTAAGCAAACTACTTACCACATACATCAGTGTGTGTTAGGAAGTGCAGGAGCTGTAGAATTTTAGTGAGTTTCTGATGAATCACAACATTACCCTGGTTTACATTAACAGTCTTGGTGACATCATATTCATTGCCTTGCTATTACTCTTGAGAGTTGTTTATTGTAATTTACGTTTGAAATGTCCTTATAAATGAGTTTGTATCTATATTTCCATCCCTATATAACATCTATATGTTGTTTAGCCTTAGAATAGCAGTGATTGAACAGATGAATGATCAAAATGTATCTCAGACTACATTATCCAATTTGTCCTTTTTTTTAAGGAAGATTTGGTTGATGTTTCTAGTAGGTCACCTGCTCACATAGACTTTCCATTATTGGCTTGAAACGTATATAGTCTCTGTGAAGATATGTGTGTAAACAGGTTGTATATCTGTATAGAGTATATAATTTAAATTTCTGATCAAATATGATAAAAAGTACTTTATTTTAATAAGTAGTTGAGCATTTCAGAAACATAAATCAGAAATTTCATTTTCGATCACTGTTGCATTTTATCGTTGGTTTATTAATCAATAATATCAGTTTATATTTGATATTTCAATAATGTATATTTAATTATTTTGAAACTAATATCATTTTGATTACTGAATTTTGGATTAGAGTGAAAATGTTAAAAGTAATCTTTTTCGTTTCGATACACAGTCAACTATTTCCATCACCTTTGTCATTAATCTGATAGATTGCAGAATTACTTTCATTTCATTTTTCTCACGCTTATGCTTACTAAATAACTTTCTCTCACTTGTGAGAAAAAAAAATCTCATTTCATTTTTAGTGCTTGGATAAGACCGTTCATATGACTGTTGTAATTAGGATAGAGATGTCAGACATTGCAGCAATATAAACTAATTGCTTTGCAACATGATATTGTTGTTGCTGTTGCTGGTTAACCTCTGACTGAGCAGACATATATCTAAAGCATTCTACCTGAGACCAACCAGTCTTTTTTAAGAGTGTCTAAAGTGTTCTTTTATTATTTAAAGCAGTAAGTTTTGATTTGAAGGATATTTCTTCATTAATTTTGGTGGACGAATTACCATGAGGAGAAGCACTTGTTTGGCCATCACTGTATGAAGTTTGGTTTTCTGAGTTGAAATGTTTTGCATTTTATCTCTTGAAAGTTGATTTAAAAAACAAAAAAACAAAAAAAAACAAAAACAAGAAAAACAATTTTGAATTATTGTTTTACAAAATCTAGTTGTAATAAAGAATTCTAATAAAGAAATAATTGTTATTCATAATTTTTTTTTCTTGTGTGCAATTTCGAAATATTCTCATTTTTTAAGTAATCTCATTCAAAGTTATGAATTTTTATTACTGTTAGCCTTCAATTCATTTGAAAGAGCATCCATCACAACCCCTATAATTTTTCAATAGTTGCATGGTGTGTTTGCCACATAGTTTTATTGACTTGCTTCTGGTTATTATAATTGGTGTTCTGTCAGATTATCTGAAATTATTTTGTAAAAAGAGAGGATCTGTTTCGTATTTACTTGTTTTGCAGCAATAATAATTGTTATATTTCAATTGCTGAATGATGTTTTATCTATTTTATTTTATTTTTTTCTCTGTAATAATTATAATAGAATTCCAATAACATATATGTATTTTGATCTTAATTGATCTCATCAAGTTTTATTTAAAATTTATGTATTTGTGGAAATCAGAGGTTTTTTTTTAATAAGAAAGTTTTTTTCAAATTAAAAGGATTTGCAAATCAGACATATTATAATCAAAAAAATGTAGTGAGAGAGAAAGAGAGGCTAACAGACAGAAATAGATTAATAAAATACTCAAAGAAAACTGTTTTTCTTTTTAAGTCATGCATGTGTGTGTGTACATACTGTACATAATTATGTTATCATCATAATTATCATTATTTTAATGTCTACTTTTTGTCATGTTTGCGTGGGTCGGACAGAGTTTTATTGTAGCAGATTTCTTACAGCTGGATGCCCTTCCAGTTACAAACCATAACATGTTTCCAAGCAATGTAATATTTCCCCGTGGCCAGACATGTTTTTGCAGACTACTGCAAATGAATGACATTGATTTACAATAATCATGCTACATCAAGACAAGGAGACACAAAGATGCACATGCTTAAACTGACTTACATGCAAATACATATATACATATATGGTGGGCTTTCAGTTTCTGTGCACCAAATCCATTCACAGGGTTTTGGTCAATTCAGAGCTGTTGTAGAAGACACATTCCCTAGGTGCCATGCAGTGGAACTGAAACCAAAATCATGTGGTTGGGAAGCAAACTTGTTAATCATTCAGCCAGGCCTGTACAAATGTATGTGCATGTGTATTCAGAGACAGACTGACAAGTGCAGTGAAATGTTTATGTATATATATATATATATTTATACCCATGCCTGCATGGACAGCAGAAATTAAACAATGGTGATGATGATGATATATATATATGTATGTATAGGTATACATATACATATGTGAAGGCACATGGCTCAGTTGTTAGAGCATCAGGCTCACAATCATGAGGTAGTGAGTTCAATTCCCAAGCTGGGCTGTGTGTTGTGTTCTTGAGCATGACACTTTATTTCACATTGCTGCAGTTCACTCAACTGTAGAAATGAGTTGCAACGTCAATGGTGCCAAGCTGTATCATCCTTTGTGCATTAAATCTTGTAAAATAGACTCAACTTCACAGATAAGACCCGGGGCTATTTTGGTGACCTTTTTCTTGAAGAAAAAGTGTATCTTATATGCTATCAAATACAATAATTCTAACATGGGCATGACTGGTACTTTATTTTATTAATGTACTCCTCCTCCAGAAGGACAAAATCCAAAGTTGATCTCCATGGGATTAGAACCCAGAATATAATGAACTGTAAATAAATACTGTAAGGAAATGTTAGCTGATGCTCTTACAGTTCTGCCAATTCCCCAGCCTAAATTTTGGTTTCAAGTGAGGGCATCTAGCCGACATATATATTAAGCATGATCATAGAAAGCTGTTTTAATTAAATGCTCTTTGAATTTCACATGTCAGATATTTAATCAGCCAGGCAGCTATATGGAAAATCATGTTTTAATCACTTTTTCCTATATCAGAGACAAAGAATTCCCATCCAAATATGTGGCCTCAAAAAGGTTGGAATGTGCCTGATATTCTTGCAGACTGCTGCTGCTGGAACAAGTCTTTGTCTTTCCCTAATACTCATTGTAGTTTTTACACAGTAAGTCCATAAGACATATCATCTCAGGATAAATACTACAGTAACTAGCCTATTGACAGTGCATGTACACTAAGTAAGATACATAAATGGCCATTTTACTCTACCTACATCTTTGAATGTCTGAAATGGACTTGTCTACAATTTTTTTAGTCTCTTTTAGGAGACATCTTCTGAAATAACTGAATTAGAATTAGAATCAATCTATTCCTTTGGTTTAAAAGGGTTCTATGTTTTCTTTGTTTTTTTTTGGGGGGGGGGACTAATTATGTTTTCTGTGTAATTTTACTCAGTATATTTTACTCAATAAACTCCACTTATTATTGACACTAGATCTTTTTAAAGGTTAACATTTCTTTTTAGTTTTCCATCACACTTTTTGTAGATGGAGATCATTATTTCATAGCCTTTCGTTTTAAAACATTTAATTTTTCTTATGGTCTGGTCTTCTGAATTTCTTTTCACAATAATTACAACATTAAGTTTTCAAGCGAGCAGTCTAAGGATGAGACCAGTTACAATATGAACCTCTAGCTGTCTTTATAAATCACAAGATGGAAATTATATTGAAGTTTCCCATACTGGCAGGCCAGCAGCATACAATAAAGCTGATATAATTTTCCATGACAAAACAACAATAGCATAATTATTGTTGACTTAGCAAGAGAAAATTACTTCAATGTTATGCTAAGATAACAGACAACTTTCTTGAGTGCAATAATGTCTTTAATTCATGAGATAACAATATTTACAAATCTTAGTATAGCTATTTTCTATATACCTGTGTCTATCACTATGGATGATTTGTCAATGCAGTTGTACTAATTATAAATACAATGATAGATATTCCTTAACTGCCATATATTTTTTATAATACAGCATTATATTAGTGCTCACTGCTTGCACAATAATATGGTTACTATAGGTATTTGAACACAGATGGTAAAGAGCCAGAAGAAATGCAGCATGGCACATTTTTCCACCACACTAGCGATTTTTCCTCACCACTCTAACCACAACAGTAGCGACAGGTTTAACATGATTCTGCGATTGAATAAAATCGTTTATAATTATTCTTCCAGCAAAAATTGAATCCATGAAATATATTCTCTCCCTTACATGAAAAAAGACAACAATGGATGCACAGATCAAAACAGCGTTTGTAAATATGGAGGATTACTTGAAATCGTTTTGCAACATTCAATTGCAGGCTTACGGAGATGTGATGGTAGTAACACTGTTTAACTTAAAGGAGACTAAGAAGAGCACAAATAACTGAATATATTTTGGTCATTTAAGAAGTATATGTACATGAAGTATTGCTGCAAATGAAACCTAGGAAAAGAGGTTTAAAACAACAGGAAAAATTCTTTCATTAGAATCTTTGACTTGAAATAAAAATTGAGAGAAAACTGCATTAAGGCCTGTGGTGGTAAAAACAATAGAGATGAAATCAATTCAATGTTCTACTTACCTAAGGTGGCAAGCTGGCAGAAATGTTAACATGCCAGGTGAAATGCTTAGCGGTATTTCGTCTGTCTTTATGTTCTGAGTTCAAATTCCGCCAGGGTCAACTCTGCCTTTCGTCCTTTCAGGGTCGATAAATTAAGTACCAGTTCCATACTGGGATCAATCTAATCAGCTGGACCCCTTCCCACAAATTTCGGGCCTTGTGCCTAGAGTAGAAAAGAATATTCTACTTACCTACCTTCTCCCTCTTCTCTCTCTCTCTCTCTCTCTTTATATATATATATATATATATATATATATATATATATATATATATATATATATACACATATATATATATATATATATATATATATATATATATATATATATATATATATATATATATATATATATATATATATATATATATACACATACACATATATATATATATATATATATATATATATATATATACACATACACATATATACATACACATATACAATTCTCATGCACACACACACACATATATATAAATATATATGAGAAAGAAAAGTTAGTTAACGACTACACACAAAGCAGACTGGAATATGATAATCTTCATAGAGCTCTAAGCATAATAATAGCAGTTGTACATCCATTTGCACACACAATTTCTATTATGTGTATTAGAGAGAAAGAGGAAGAGAGAGGCTTATACATACGTATCTCTATCTTTTTGAATTGAAAAAAATTTGCATTTATCTTCATTATTCTACCTTTCACTCCATACCTTCCTGATTTGCAAACCTGATTTTGAAGAAAATAAATAAAATAAGAAAGGGCATGATTCATGAATCAATGGGATTTCCTTAGATAAATGAATTTAAAATTAAATTTCAATATTATATTGATGAAATCAATCGATTTAAAAAAAAGACTCAAACATATATTGTAATTGGAAGTTTATTATCATTATTACTATGAAATAAATATTATACAGATTAAACTCAAATTTGCGATTGAAATATAATTATTATAATAACTATAAAAGAAGTTGATAAGAAATAGATTCTCCTTCTTACAAAAAGAAAAAGAAACAAACAGACCAATCAAAATGATCTGAAATTATATTTGTTGTGCACTCGTTGACACCTTTAATCATAGAATAGCTTACACATCTACATACATCCTTATTTACTTTCTTACAAAAAGAAATTATTACATAAGTCTGATATTCCTAGTTAATTATAAGCTTCTCTAAATCATATACCGTTTCATTACATATTTTACCCTGTCCTTCAGTTGTTCTACAATCTTTTACACTTAGTTTAGTCCTGCTTAGTTTTGAAATATATGTTTCTCTTATTGTTTCTATTTTTTTATATACCTGCTTTTAACATTCCTTGGTTTGTAACCATATATATATATATATACTTTAAAATGGTTTATTTTCTTAACAGTTCTATGATAAAAGTCTTCTTCAGCTGTATTCTCCCTTGTATATTAAGCGCAATGCAATGCAAGGCAAGTATTGTCAAATGCTTGTTTTAGACTATATGTATGGAAATTCTTACTGAGGTGAAAGAAATTATGTTTGTTATTTTAGTGTTTATTATTAATAAAATGATAGTATTTTATTTCCAAATAACAAGATTAGAAAATATATTCAAATTTATATTTTGTGATATGCAGCATATTTTCAATTATTTTAGTAACCTTATGTGTAGCTACAGATGCAATCTAAAGCTGCATCATTAAAATATCTTAAAGAGGAGAGACTGGTATGCTAACAAACTGTTTATAGTTACTAGTATGCTAACAAACTCTTTATAGTCTCAGAAATTGTTAGACTGTTACTATATAGCAAATGATTTTTACAACTCACTAACTTAAAGTCTGTTTACAACATGACATTTTTATTATTGCCATAATAATTTGTACATTTCAAACTGCAAAACATCTGAAATATGTTTTTGTATTTTGCATTACCTCTAACATGAATATTTCCTTGTTATTCTTGCTCATGTCATATTATATACTTTACCAGATGTAAAATTTGAATTGTAAATATTTCTTTATTGCTTCTGGGAACACAGACTTAAACACAAAATGGATTTCATTTTCTTGTTACATTACTTTTTTTTTTCTATTCCATTCCTGCTAATTGCTGCTAAATGTTGGTTGTTAAAAAGGTTGGATAAAAGCTAACATGACTGTCACATCCAGATTATACTTAATATATTAAACTCTACAAACTGCAAATGATATTTCAGTTTCAGGAGATTGACATGTATTGAAATAGTTTGAGTATTATTGATATTTGAGATAATCAGTTCATTATATAATTGAAACACAAAAAGAAAAGAAGCTATCCTTTTGTGAACTTCTTCCCTCTTTTTCCTCTTTATTTCTTTTCAATTTCTCATGATTATCAAATGAAACGAAAAAACATGTCAACATTTATATCCTAATGATAAAATAGCTAAATATAATAAATATAACATTGAAAGGTAGAAACTGAATGTTAATAAAGATTTGAGAAACATAATTTTAGTAAGAAATATTAAACTAGTGAAAACAAGTCCACCACAAATCACACCAAGTTGATTTTTCTTCTCAGTAATCCTGATTCTGTTAATGAAATTTGTTAGAATTTATATGTTAGAATTTCAATTTTACAATTTCTCCTGACTTGACACATATTGTATTATGTCTGTCATGAGTTCTAGGACTCAGAATATTGGAGCTTAACCCAGATTTGACAGTGTGTAAGTGACCAAGGTTGCAACACCCCTGAACATGATACTAGTCTGTTGCAGGGTTAACATCACAGTTATTGCTGGAACACATTTACAGATGACTGAACTGGATCAAGATGAAACAAAGTGTTTTGCTCAAGAACACAACACACTGCCTGTTCAGAGAATTGAAACCACAATCTTCCAATCTTGAGTACACCTTAACCATTAGGTCAAATTTCTCTTTATTTATTCTATATAAAGACCTTTTAAAATATTGGTGCTATGATCTTTACATATTCTGCAATTACTTAATGAAGTCTGCTTTATTACATACTTTTTGTAGTTTTTGATGAGAAGGTTTTGGTTCTGAACTGCAATCAAGAATCTTTCAATCTCAGCTTTGACTCTTGTGTTTCTCAGCCTCTGCTCAAAAGTTTCTTTGTCTATTTCTGCTCTGTTCCGTGTTGTCTATTTTTTCCAGATATTAGTCTTATAGGGATTTTTCTTATCACTTTAACATAGCCCTATGTCAGCTTACCTTTTTGTCTTTTGTCCTTTTTGCTGTGTCACAGTTTTTGCTGTTGTTTTTCCTTTCTCCTCTAAACTGTCTCTCATTTCAGCATCTCTTTTGCATTTGTTAGCTTCTTTGAAGACATTGTTTGGCTTTTAATCAAGTTTTCTAACTTTTTGTATTAGATTTCTACTATTCTTTCCAAGGTATTATTTTTAGTTCTTCAGTTGCGATACTCTAAAATTTTTCTAGTTGCATAAGGTCCCTATCTGCTTCTATTTAGAATAAATATATCTTTCTATGCTAGATTTAAAATTTTTAAATGCAGTCATATTTCTTGTTTCCTGTTTGGTGTCACTAGTTCATTTAGTAACCAAATGAGTTTATTATAACTACAACATATAACTGGGGCAGTTTGAGTATTGAAACCAAATACTTTATTTTGGTCCTTTAGCTCTGTTTTATATATTTATCTAATGCACCTACAATATTAGTCTCTAAACTTTTCCTTCATTTGTTTGTATTGTATAATGTGTAGCTTATTGGTTTTAAATATTAGTATATATGTATATATTGTGGTTTTCTTGATACTGTTTCTTTATATAGTGTGATATTAATGTTCTAAATTTTCTCTTCGATAGCATGTTTTAAACCCAAATATTCTAGAAGTTTCTTTTGTAAACCCATGTACTTTCTGCAACAGTGTATCTAATTTATGGTCCATTAAGTACAGAAGACAATTGATTGTCCTACCATAGTGCTTATATTCATTGCAGCAGTGTTTAATATGTCAGTTAGGGATATTGATGCCTAGTATAAATGGAATGGAGATAGAATTACCTTCGAAAAATTTTCTCTAATGACAGGTTATTTTTTTTTATAAATTTCTCATTTGATTTTACTTGAACATTTGCCTTGTTTGTATCTGCAGTTGTCATCATCTCTGGACTGCCTTGATCATAAGCCATTAATGCTCCTTATTTCAAACAATTTCTCTAAGTGAGAAAAATGGAAATTTTTATTGTTATTGTTGTTTAAGATCAAATCATTAAAAAAAGGGACTTAAAAAATCTGTGTTTCCACTAATTAATGGAGGAATAATTATTTTCCACCTTGTCTGCAGTTAGCAGACAGTTGTTTTATTACAATTTTCAACAAGTGTGACATTTAAAGGGGAAGGGATGGTAGGCGTAAGCTATGACAGCCATCATAGTGATAACAATACAGCTGCCGTTCTGACATGAAGAGTTTTCTCATTAAAGCAGCAAATTACATTTTCTGAAGATTTTTTTGATGGAAATAAAAACAGCAAGTATAAAGAACAAAACAACATAATAATAACAATTATAAAAACGTTAGTAAACACCAAGAAATGTAGTTCATTTGCAAGAGCCTCTTGCACCTGGACTGAATACTTGTTCTTGTTCAAAAATGTATATATAAGGTAATTGGGTCTTTATGTAAAAAGTTGTAGCACGATAATACTTGCGAAGAATAAGTTGAGCCATTCACCCAAATGCACAGTTTTATATGTTTTTAAAATTTTACTTGAGCCCTAAGGTACACAAAACCAGTTACCCATGTGACCAAGACCACAACTTTCTCTTGAACAGGCTGCCAATCCATAGCGATTTTGAGGGGAGAGGGCAAGTCGTTTACATCAACTCCAGTACTTGACTTGGTACTTTACTTGTTCATTGCTTTTTTTTTTTTGCAATCGCTCTTTATCGACAGTGTGGCAAATAAAGAACTTTTAATTAGCATAATTATATTTTCTTGCTGTAATTAGGTCAGTGAGTTCGCAGAATTGGTAGACCATCTGACAAAATGTTAACCAGTATTTCTTTTAGCTCTACATTCTGAGTTCTAATTGTGTCATGATCAACTTTGCCTTTTATCCCTCAGAAGTTGATAAAATAACATACCAGATAAGTACTGCAGTGATTCACTTGCACCCTCCTTTCAAAATTGCTGCTGGGCTTGTAACCAAAATTTAATAGAATTAATATTATCATTATCATGATTTAGGTGGCAAGCTGGTAAGATTGTTAGAGCGTTGGACAAAATGTCTAGCAGTATTTCTTCTGACTCATTATGTTCTCTGAGTTCAAATTCTGCCGAGGTCAACTTCGTCTTTCATTCTTTTAAGGTTGATAAATTAAGTGCCAGTGAAAAACTGGGATTGATGTAATCAACTATTCCCCTCCTCCAAATTTGCTGCCCTTATGGCAAAATTTGAAACTATTATTATTATTATTATTATTATTATTATTCCTTTGTGTAGCAATGATCAGGCTTTCAGTGGTACTCTTCAAATCACCTCACTGAAGCCATGCCCACGATGCCGTATTACCCTTAACGTCTTGTGTATTCCTTTCAAACTGTCCATGCATTCTCATTTCAAGAAGGTCTTCTTTTCTCTTCTCCTCAGCTCTTTGGTTAAATTCTTCCTTGCTCATCATTTCATCTGCATTTACACCCATATTTTTCACAGCATATTGCAGCAGGTCTTCATCACTATTTATCAAATACTCAGCAAGCATTCTCCTTTCACTCTTTATGCAATGGTCTATTCTAATTAAACCTCTGCCACTATTCTTTCTTTTCATATACAGTCTGTTTACATTTGCTTCAGGGTGTAGCGCCCCATGCAGCGTCATCAACTTTCTCATCCTTGTATCTAGTGTTGATATTTCCTCCTTAGTCCATTTGAGGATGGATACACTATATCTGACCACCGCAACTGCCCAGATAATCATTGCGGTAATCAAATTTTTGGCATTCAAGTTGGATTTCAACACCATCTTCACCCTTTTTTGATATGCCTCGCTGACCTTGACTTTCATTTTTCTGTGTAGAATGTCATCCAGCTCCAAAATCCCTAAATATATATACCCACTACTGTCAGGTTCACCCAAGGCAGTGAGCTGGCAGAAACGTTAGCATGCCAGGCGAAATGCTTAGCAATATTTCATGTGTCTTTAGAATCTGAGTTAAAATTCCACTGAGGTCGACTTTGCCTTTCACCCTTTCAGGATCGATAAATTAAGTACCAGTTGCGTACTGGAGTTGATCTAATTGACTCGCTCCCTCCCCAAAAATTTTAGGCCTTGTGTCTAGAGTAGAAAAGATTATTATTATTATTATTATTATTATTATTTGATCTTATTATGTGTTTGTATTCATCACTGAAGACAGAGCAAAAAACCAGCATGTTTCAAAATACATATTCAATGAAAAAATAAATAAACATTAATATCAACATACAAAATGATAAGTATTAACAAAGTATCCTGTGTTTTCAGTATACTAATATTTAAATAATGTTAATATTCTGAAAACACTGACACCTATGGCAACCTTTTGTATTCTTTTTACAATTTCATTTCAGTTTTCTCACTGTAATTTTATACACTTTTTTACTTCCTGTTTTTCTTTTATTTATATCATAGCTATTTTTTCATAATCTAGCCTTTTCAGATTTTCTTAGGTAGATAAAATTAATTTGATATGATCCGTTTAAACTTTTTAAAGGTCAGTTGTTGAGGCATACATGTAATTGAAGTGAGAGTTCCAGAAACATTGGACAAACTGCAGAGGAAGAATTGTGAAAAATTTAGAGATTGAGAGTGTGATGAGAGAATGAGAAGTTGGTGAGATAATATGGATTATGTAGAGATGGTGAATTTCCAAGTTCACAGACCAATTTCAGCTATGTCTGCTATCTCATATTTTTACTATTTATAGTGGAAGTGTGTTTGAAACAATATTGTTAATTAAAGAACTTTCTAATAAAACAGATGCTCTTTTTATGGATGTAGTCCAGAGTATAACTGTATACAGTGGCACTTCAGTTGTATGACCAATGTCCCAATGTACAGAAAAACAGCAGTTATTTGGAGATAAAGAAGACTGAAGATAGTGTTTTAAGAATTATTATAATCTTAGATTATCATACACAATTTCTGCATATATATGGGCACCCTATCTTGATCCTGTATCATTACTAGTCTGAACTTAGACTGTATTCAGCTAAAAGTCATGTTTGTGTATGTTGTCAGGTCTCGGTTTTTGATTTTTATATCAATCAAATACACTATGTGTCTTCCACTTATAATACATCATATTATATGTTTCATAATGGTCAGAGAAAGCTCTTGGATTTCTTTGACACTTATTACCATCTTTGATTTACTGTTTTACTTTACAAAGCACTTACATCTGTGTAGCATGATTTTTCATGTATCTGTATATTATATTGAGCGTGCTTCCTCAGCTCTCTTGGAGAATATGGATTCCAAAATCTAGTCAAAGGATTATTACTCTCCTACCATACACACTCATGCACAGTCCCACACATGCACATGCACAAACACACCCGTGCACACACACACACACACACACACACACACACACACACAAATCCTTGTTCTTGATTGAAATCAAAGCATTATCACCACTATTGTTGCTTTTATCATACTTCTGCATATGATTTGCTTTCTGTTTGAGGTTTTGAAATCCTATTTCATTTACATTGTTTTTCAAATCATCCATTAAGAAACTGATATCAATGAAATATAAAAAAATCAATACTTTACTGTCTTGTGATAAATATTATTTCTAAAAAAAAACAGTGTTTTATTTTACATAAAAAAATATATAATTTTTTTTTATTTTTAAGGAAATTTAACTGAGATAGTTCAAACACTATATCTTTATTATATTCTCAATATTATCTTTGTTTAATTATGCAAAGAAAATATATCTCTACTTATCGTTTCTATAAAAAAAGTATTATTAACAGTTTTCTGCCACTTTGTATTTATTTTTCACTGATCAGGTAACCAATTTTTATTACAAATCTTAGTTTTCCTACTCTTTGCTTTATTCATACTCGATAGAGGGGAAAAATTCTTGAAAGCAAGAGTAATCATTATTTCTGTTATTTTAAAATACACATCTGACCAAGAATAAACAAATATAAGAATATCGATGCATCATGGTTTTCAATTTCAACTATGCTTCCTTTGTACAAAATTTGCTTTCACTATATTGTGTTAATATGATCAAATTCATTTTTTTTTTTTTTTTCATAGATGTAAGAGAAAATTTTATTTAATTTTTGCATCTTTGTTATTTGGAATTTTCTATTAGAATTGATGATCGAAACTGCAATGCTTTTTTTTTTCTTTCTTTTAGAAGTGGTATGACGTTGGATTTGATCTGTGCATAAACATTTTTACAGGTTTAGATTTAGGCTTTAACTAGGAGCACCGTCCAAGCGTGATCGTTGCCAGAGCACCAGCAGTCTGGCTTTTGTGCCAGTGGCACGTAAATAGCACCATTTGAGCATGACCATTACCAACGACGCCTTCCTGGCACTTGTGCCAGTGGTACGTGAAAAGACATTCAAGCGAGTTCGTTGCCAGTACTGCTGGACTGGCCCTTGTGCAGATGGCACGTAAAATACACCATTTCAAATGTGGCCGTTGCCAGTACCTCTTGACTGGCCTTCGTGCCGGTGGCACGTTAAAGCACCCACTACACTCTCAGAGTGGTTGGCGTTAGGAAGGGCATCCAGCTGTAGAAACTCTGCCAAATCAGATTGGAGCCTGGTGTAGCCATCTGGTTCACCAGTCCTCAGTCAAATCGTCCAACCCATGCTAGCATGGAAAGCGGATGTTAAACGATGATGATGATTTTTTCTGGAAATCGGTTGGAAATTATTGTCACTGTCATTAGCTCAATGTTTCTGTCTTTTTGACATACAAGAACTAGATGAGTTTGTCCCAAACTATGTTTCAATTTGTTTCCCTATATTATATTACCTCATTGTCTTTTACTCACAATAAGGTCTTCTAATTTTGGCACTAGCCCAGCAGTTTTAGTGGGAGGGAGCAAGTCACTTACATCACACTCCAGTACTCGACTGGTACTTTATTTCATTGAACTCAGAATTATGAAAGACAAAGTTGACTTTGGCAGGATTTAAATTCAAAACATGAAACACCTGAAGATAAGCATTTTGTCAGTTGCACTAATGATTCCACCATCTTTTTTCACAGTGGTGCACCAGCATGAGCGCAGCCACTTGGCTGAAACACATAAATAACTAAATAAATAAATTTTGCTGCTTTATTCTCAATAACCTCAAAAATTTTTATAATCTCTAGTATGGTTCTTCTCTTTATCTTCTGCATTTCAATTATTGTCTTGAAACAGTTTTGCTGGAATATAAGGTACTTTTTGTGCTTCATCATTTGTAAGCAATCAATCTGTCATGACCACGCTACACAACTAGAGTGACCTGCAGATCATCTGAATATTGTATTTCTTTGGATGCTTTTCTATTTTCATTATTAAAAAAATAACTTATGACTTTCTCCTACTTTTTATAAATAACAGATTAGAAATTTGCAAATCACCTGAAATGCCTATGAGCATTTTATAAAAGCTAATCTCCATTCCGTTGAAGTTCCATATCACAAAATTTCAATTTTATTAGTGTTGCCTCCCTTTTATATTATTTTTGCTGTTATCTCCTTAATATGCATCGTACACCATTTCTTTCCTGTTTTGGTGTTATACTTACATTTTCTATCTGTGTGTGTGTGTAAATGTGTGTGTGTAAATGTGTGTGTGTAAATGTGCGTGTGTGTGTGTTTTGTACACAGCAAAGCAATTATTTTTACAGTGGGATTTGCTTCCTATTGCTAATCATTCTGATGTCAGGGAGAGCACCTACTTTTCACTCATACTGGACAGGTTAGCATGACCTTTCATTGTAAGACACTGGCTTCGATGCTAAAGACAAAATATTGAACTTGTGATCATGTCATCACTAATCCACAAATGTATCTCCCAATATGACTGCCTAGTATGGTTGTTTCAATCCAAACAATGAGAGAAAGAGAGTGAGAGAGAGAGGAAGACAGAGGGAGAGGGAGAGAGAGGGGAAGACAGAGGGAGAGGGAGAGAGAGAGAGGAAGACAGAGGGAGAGAGAGGGAGGATAGATGAAGAAAGGAAGAGAAACAGACTGTGCATCAGTTCATTATGTTATCATTCCAGAACCAGCTTTTGATTTGTGTATCTAAAATAAAGTTAATAGAATTCATAATCTTGTATTTTTACTTTGTTGCTTATCAATTTGAAATATAAACCTTGTTATTCATATGACTTATTCTTCAATTTAATTGCTTTCCGAAAGGTTTTCTGACTCTTGTTTTTCTTCTATGGTTTGGGATTTTATCAATTTCTTCATAAATCTATCTGCAAACAAAGGTATTTGATTAAGAAAAGAAAAACTGAAATGTAAGCTAAAATTTTAATAGCTTTGAATCCTAAAATATTTCTTGTATTTTGAATAATTGGATTTATTTACACGGTAACTGCCAATGTTTGTATCCAAGGAGATGCAATTTCTCAACAGTAAAATTCAACACATTTACTTGATTTAAATGTTGTCAGAAATGCATGGCTCTATGTTTTATGTTTTCTGCATTCATTCCTGTTAGATTGTGGTAATATTTAAGAATTGTTTTCACATTTATACTGAGTTATTCAAAAGTAAAGAATTAACAAGAAAGATAATAAAATAAGAACTTGTTATTTAAGTAATGACAAACATTAGAATGGAAGTATCTGAAGTGGGAAATGAGAACAATGCTTGTTGGTTGGATCAATAATTAGAAAGCATGCAATGAAAAACAGTGTGAAAAAGAAATTGAAGATTTATTAAATCAACTATATGTACTTCCTTGAAAATATATGTTAAAGACGAATATAATTTATATTGAACCAATACATATAAATTAACAATATTGTTTGTGTTACACATAGTTTTTAAAAAAGAGAAAATCAGTCACATGCACACATCTAAATTATAGGAAATTGTAAATAATAAACAATAGTTTTCAGAAGAATTATTCTCAAACTTTTGGGAAATGTAATCTGTTTTGTATATAGCAAAGAATTGTGTAACCAGCTTACTTAGTTAATTTGTTAAGGGCTATCTTTGTCAATAATAGTTATTTTCTCTTCAAAGGTTCATTAATCTTTATTAGTTTGGAGTAATTAATAAGATTATCTGCACTTTTTAAAAATCTCTTAACAGAAAATGGTTGAATGCTACCTATAGTTTTTTTTTATCGAAGTTTCTTTTTCTATACCTACAAGTATTTTATATGATAAAACTGTTTTCATAATGGCTCAGTCAACAGAAACTTAAAACATTAAAGTTAAGAAGTCTCCAGTTTAGTTAATATAAATCAAATGAATATTTTGGAAAACTATTTGAATAATTGACAAGTGATTTTATAAAAAATTATATGCAAAAGAGAAACTATTTCTTTTAAAATAAGTAGAGATTAATATATTCTTATCAGACTTTCTAAATTAGTTTTTATTTAATGAGGAGTAAATGTAGCATGTATTTATGCAAGAATGACTGTAGTATTTAGTTCATGAAGGAAAAGATTTAACTTAATTATAAAGTTGCATTACTGAGTAATCCTTCACAAAGAAAACTGAAAAAGTATATAATTAATATTGCATAATTTTAAGTTATTTAATAGTTAATGAAAGTTGTATCTTCTATTATCTATCCATATGTTAAAATTTACACATCCACCCACTGTGATACTTTTACTCAGATATAATCTCTACTGAAATATTTGTGTTTTCAGTTAAACTGGTCCTTCAAAGAAATGGACACTCGTTGCTATTAAGCAATACATTTTGATATTAATGCAGCTTCTATATTGGTTATCATGTTGTAGTTGTATTAAAGAGACCTGGTTTATCATTTGTTGTATATCAAATTTAACATCAACTTTTATTTAAAAAAAAAAGAAACTCTTGGTAGTTCTTGCATTATGTCAAAATAGAAATAAAAACCACCTTTGTCAGAATAATCAAAATTAAGGATGATGAATGTGTAAAAACAATTTATAACTGACTTGCTAAATGAACAATTAACTTTTCTGGCCACTAGTCTGTTATAATTCTGAAAAAATACTTTTGATGACCAATGAAATGTCTTTAAGTTAATGTCATTATGGGAAAACTTTTTAATGACACTTTTTTTTTTTTTTTGGTTGCACATTTGCACATTATCTGACCTGATGTCTTTGCTATGATTTGTTGTCCTGCTTTATACAATGGTTTTTATTTATTCATTTTTTTTTATTACTCAGCCAATTTACAATGTTTGCCAATATTCTATAAAAGAAAAAAAAAAAGAACCAAAGTTGATTAACGTGACAGGTTAATTAGGAATTAGCTTTCCATAAATTGAAACTACACTGTTTCTTCAAAAAAACTAAAAGATATTTAGCAGAAAAGAGCTCAGTTATTAAATAGTAAATTTCATAATTTCTCTCTTTCAGAATGGGTTGGAAGTCATGTAAAGAAAACATTAAGTACACAGTAATCAACCTCGAAGTTTGGTTGTCACCAGTGTTTGATACAAGACCATGGACAAAAAGTAAACATGTTGTTGATTGTGGTCCATTAGGTCCATATGGCAGGTAAATATTATGTTTTTGAACTGTTTTCTAAATTCCTACATATATATATATATGCACATATATATTTTCGTTCATTTCTAATCAAATACATACCATATTTTCTGGCAGACAGGTAAAATATTTTTTGATCAAAATTTACAGCAAAAAAAAAAGAAAAAAGCAAGCCAACTTATAAACCAAGACCAAAACTTCCATGTGAAATGCTGCAGGAATTAGAAAGATGACAACATTTGCATGCTTACACTATGTACATTCATGGGCACAGGTGTGGCTGTGTGGTAAGAAGCTTGCTTCACAACTACATGGTTCCAGGTTCAGTCCTACTGCATGGCACTTTGGGTAAGCACCTTCTGCTGTAGCCTCAGGCCAGCCAAAGCTTGGTGAGTGGATTTGGTAGACAGAAACTAAAAGAAGCTTGTTGTATACATACATACATGCATATATATATATATATATATATATATATATATATTTGTGTGTCTGTGTTTGTCCCTCCACCATCACTTGACAACCAATATTGGTGTGTTTACGTCCCCGTAACTTAGCAGTTTGGCAAAAGAGGTGGATAGAATAAGTACTGTACTTACAAAGCATAAGTCCTGGGGTCGATATGTTTGACTAAAGGTGGCTGAAACAAATAAAAGAATAAAAGAATATTGCTGACTTCTATACTGGAAAAAATAAACAGTATATATTTCTGTTATGTGAAACTTAAAAGAAATTATGCTTAAATGACATTCTGTGATTTTCCTTTCCTTTTCTTCTAATTAATAAATGTTCAGTTTCTACTTATAATATTCGACATGCTTTTTAATTTGTACTTTAAATTAATTTACACATTTAAGATATGCTGTTTCCAATTTATTTAAACTCTGTGTTATATGTTAAAATAGCTGTCAATGTCTACTTTTATTCTTGTACATATACAGGGTGCAATTGGTAAATTGTTGCCATTTTATATTTTTAATTTCACATATATACATTGTTTGCTTTTGATTTTGTCGACTACACAGTATAGTAGGGTTGGTTGGGCACCGTCTGTGAGAAAAACAGCACCATGATGCAATTCACTCTGCCAGAAATTTAGAAATGACATGCTGAACTGCTTGGCATTCATGCCAGAAGCTCCAATATGAACATTTTAAAGTGTTTGGGTGTCAATCTGAGAACAGTGCAATCTGAGGACATGTACTGAAAGTGATAAAAGTCAAACATCCACTCAACATCATGGTGTTTGGAGTGATCACTAGTGATGGCGACGTTATGCCTCCATTCATCTACCCACATGTCTTCAGACTCAATACGGAGGCCCAAATCAAGTGCCTGGGGGAGGTAGTGCTGCCCTGGGTCAAGAGGGTGGCTGCTGGAAAACCCTATGTCTGGCAACAGGACTCTGCACCATGCTACACAAGCAGGAGAACTGAGTCATGGCTGTCAGACAATTTCTGCAACCAAATCTTTCCTAACATTTGGCCACCTTACTCCCCAGACTGCAACACCCTTGATTATTATGTCTGGTTTCAGACCAACAAAACTCCTTATAACACCAAAGATGAATTGAAGGCAAGGATTATGGCAGCATTCACCATCTTAAACAAGGAGACCATCCAGAAGAGTTGCAGGAGATTCCGAAATTGTCTGGAGTTTGTGGTTGAAGCCAATGGCGATTTTATTGAATAAATTTACTCTTTAGTAGTTCAAGATATTTTTATGTAATTTTGGTACATACATCTGTGAAAATGAGATGTCAATGTTATTTTCATTTGTGCATAATTTAGACGACAGTTGTGTGTGTGTGTCTGTGTGTGTATGCACATGTGCACATGCATGTGTGTCTTTGTTTGAGAGAGTATTATCTATGTTAGTATATTGAGATATCTGAATAATTATGTTGATACTCAAAAATAATTCAATCACCTAGCCATAATAGTAAAGCAAATTGTTATACAGCAATAATATCCAAATTGTTTTTGTAGATGATATTATATACATTTTTGCATACAATTGTCCATATGTGTGTGTTTGCACACTTCTATAGACAGGAAAATACACAGAGACAAATGGGGTTCATCATTATATAATGCTTTCCATAGTGGCATATTTTGGTCAAATCTACATCTCACTTTCTCTGTTTGTTTGTTTGTCAGTCTGTCTGTCTGTCTCTTCCCCCCTCCTCTCTCTCTCAGCGTTATGCCACATACTATTTTCACATGTAACCTCATCACACTTTATGTCTTCTTCAATTTACTTGTATCATGAAAGAACTTAGTAACAGCATGCAATAATATTTCACCCACCATGTTTCATTTTCACATTACATATTCATACCAGCAGAGGTTCTTTCAAGCACATATTGTCCATTGTGAATGTTGTTCAGTAATTTTCTTGACTTAGTGTACATATGTAAACACATATACTCACACACATACCACACACATTTGCATAATTTTTTAATGATATCATCATCATCATCATCATCGTTTAACGTCCGCTTTCCATGCTAGCATGGGTTGGACGATTTGACTGAGGACTGGTGAAACCGGATGGCAACACCAGGCTCCAGTCTGATTTGGCAGAGTTTCTACAGCTGGATGCCCTTCCTAACGCCAACCACTCAGAGAGTGTAGTGGGTGCTTTTACGTGTCACCCGCACGAAAACGGCCACGCTCGAAATGGTGTCTTTTATGTGCCACCCACACAAGCCAGTCCAGGGGCACTGGCAACGATCTCGCTCGAAAATCCTACAGGAGCCAGTCAGGCGGTACTGGCAACGGCCACGCTCAAAATGGTGCATCTCATGTGCCACCCGCACAAGAACCAGTCCAGGGGCACTGGCAACGATCTTACTTGGCTTGCCGGGTCTTCTCACGCACAGCCCATTTCCAAAGGTCTCGGTCCGTAGTCATCGCCTCGGTGAGGCCCAATGTACGAAGGTCTTGCCTCACCACCTCAGCCCAGGTCTTCCTGGGCCTACCTCTTCCACGGGTTCCCTCAACTGTTAGGGTGTGGCACTTTTTCACGCAGCTATCCTCCTCCATTCTCACCACATGTCCATACCAGCGCAATCGTCTCTCTTGCACGCCACAACTGATGCTTCTAATGTTCAGCTTTTCTCTCAAGATACTTACATTCTGACGGGTATTCACATTGACATTACACATCCAACGGAGCATACTGGCTTCATTCCTTGCGAGCTTACGTATGTCCTCAGCAGTTACAGCCCATGTTTCACTGCCATGTAGCATGGTTGTTCGTACGCATGCGTCATACAGTCTGCCTTTTACTCTGAGTGAGAGTCCCTTTGTCGCCAGCAGGGGTAAGAGCTCTCTAAACTTTGCCCAGGCTATTCTTATTCTAGCAGCTACACTTTCAGCGCACCCACCCCCACTACTAACTTGGTCGCCCAGATAGCGGAAGCTATCGACTACCTCTAGTTTTTCACCCTGGAATGAGATAGAAGTTGTTTCCTGTTTGTTTGCAGTCTTTATTGCACCTGAACATCTGCCACAAACAAAAACTAACTTGCTAGTTAACCTGCCTTTGATGTTGCTGCACCTCTTATGTGTCCATAGCTTGCACCGGGTACATCTTATAGAGTTACTACCTACTGCTTTCCTACATACTGAGCAGGGCCATCTACCTGAAGGGGTTTGTGTTTTATCTACCTTCCTACTTATTAGGATTTTGGTTTTAGCTAGGTTGACTCTAAGGCCCTTCAATTCTAGACCTTGCTTCCACACCTGAAACTTCTCCTCTAGTTCTGATAGTGACTCCGCAATTAGGGCAAGGTCATCAGCATAGAGGAGCTCCCAGGGGCAACCTGTCTTGAACTCCTCTGTGATTGCCTGGAGGACTATGGTAAATAATAGGGGGCTGAGGACGGAACCTTGGTGGACCCCTACCTCTACCCGGAATTCATTGCTGTACTCATTTCCAACCCTCACCTTACTGGCAGCATCTCTGTACATGGCTCGCACAGCTCTCACTAACCATTCTTCTATCCCAAGTTTCCTCATTGACCACCAGATAAGGGATCGGGGGACCCTGTCAAAGGCTTTCTCCATGTCAACGAAAGCCAGGTACAGAGGTTTATCCTTAGCTAGGTATTTCTCTTGCAACTGTCTCACTAGAAATAAGGCATCAGTAGTGCTTTTACTTGGCACGAACCCAAACTGCATCTCATCTAAATTGATTCGCTCCCTAATTAGTTGGGCTATGACCCTCTCTGTAACTTTCATAACCTGATCTAACAGCTTGATGCCTCTGTAATTATTTGTATCTAAAGCGTCCCCTTTACCTTTGTAGCAGTTGACTATGATGCTGCTACACCAGTCATAGGGTATGACTCCTTCGTGTATCACCTGGTTCGTAATACGGGTGACTAGGCTATAGCCAACACTGCCAGATATTTTGAGCATCTCTGCAGTGATTCCTGATGGGCCGGGGGCTTTCCCAGTCTTCATACTCTTAATTGCTTTATCTACCCTGGTACTATCAACTCGGATAGCTGGTCCCTCTATTGGGTCGACATAAGGCAGGCTCTCTTTCTCCCATTCATTCTCTTTATTAAGCAATCTATCGTAGTGGCATCTCCAGACCTCTTTCTTTGCATCCTCATTTAATGCAAGCGTACCATCATCCATGCGAACACATTTCTCTCCTACAACATCACTATTCTCTCTCCTACACTGTCTTGCAACACGAAATACCTCGAGTCTTTGGTCCTCACGGCGCAGAACATTGGCAAATCTTTCCTTATCTGCTTCCCCTCTGGCTAAATAAACCTGTCGCCTAGCCTCCCTTCTGGCACATTGGTACAATTCCCTGCTACCACCGTTCTTCCAGTCCTTCCAAGCTTGTTTCTTTTGTCTAATAGCCCTGTCTACCTCCTTGTTCCACCACCACGTTACTCTGGGTTGGGAGGGGACCTTACACCACCCACAAATCTGGTCGGTGGCTTTCAACAGGTTGTCCCGCAGAAATCTCCAATTGTCTTCCACGTTGTATGATGCTATATCCCCTTCTATTTCGTTAAATGCTTCAAGTAACTTGTCTCTAAGTCTCTGTCCGTTTGCAGGGTCTTTAAGCTTCCACACCCTTCTTCTCCAAGCCTGTCTAATTCTGGGCACCCATTTTGCCTTAATCCCAAAGTCGCTAACTACTAATCTATGTTGTGGGGTACATTCTTCGCCAGGGTAGGTTTTGGCATTTATAAGCCGGCCTCTTTCCCTATTTCTGGCGAGGATGTAGTCGATTTGGCTAGAGTGTCTGCCGGAGCGGTAGGTGACTAGGTGACTGGCAGGTTTCCTGAAGTTGGTATTGCAGACCATAAGATTGGTTGCATCACAGAACTCCAGCAGTCTGGTTCCCTCCTCGTTGCGGGAACCGAAGCCATAGCCTCCATGTATGCCATGGAAGCCCCCAGCACGACGTCCGACATGACCGTTGAAGTCTCCAGCCACAAAGAGAAGGTCCCTGTCACTCGTCGACGAGGTAGTTTGCAAGAGGGTGTCATAGAATTGGTCTTTCAGACCATCTGGTAGCCCAGGTTGAGGTGCATAGGCTGAGATGACAGTAGCTAATCTATGATGAAGCACTAGTCTGATCTTAAGTACTCTGTCACTTACTCTAACGACCTCGATTACCTTATCCACCCATTTCTCCGCTAGAAGTATTCCTACGCCCCCGACCCCGTCAGTGTTCCCTGCCCAGAAAATCTTGTACCTGTGTTCTTTGCCTGTGAGGAACCTTGCAGAACCTCCTCTCCATCTTACTTCCTGGATGCAGCACATATCTACGCATCTCCGTTCAAGCATCTCAACAATTTCACCAGATCTACCTTTCAGCGTACCGACGTTGAGAGTGCCAATCCTAACAGTATGGGTGTTGGGGGTGTGGGCCTGTAGCCTGGGAAGGGGAAAAGCAGTGTCGTGTACCTGAAAAGAAAACTTGCAATTGGAAGAATTCATAAGCAAAACAGTACCTACAACCTGCAAACATTTCTCAACCTTAATGCGCTACCCAAAGGTAGGGGAGAGGATGGCCAAGGCCACTAGATGGGTTCCGGGAGACAGCCGAGGTTGACAGGATAACAGAGGAATGAACTTCCGGCGGAGGGGGCGGGATGACAGAGGAATGAACTTCCGGTGGAGGGGGTGGGGATGACAGAGGAATGAACTTCCGGTGGAGGGGGTGGGATGACAGAGGAATGAACTTCCGGTGGAGGGGGTGGGAGGGCGGGTTACCGCCAGCGAGTAGATAGGGCTCTTAATTGTAGATTTTAAATATTTGAGAGACAACAATGCATAAATCGTAATTTTTTAAAAGAGCAATGAATTCTGGGTGATTAGAATATAACGTAGCATGAATTTAGGAAGCTTAGAAAATGAATAAGCATGAATTTAAGACAACAACTGAATTCAATTGAATTTCATGGAGAGAAACAAGATAAATAATAGGGGGCAAAAACTAAAGCGCAAGGTATTATGAGATGTTTGAAGCCGTAAATAAATAAAAAATCTCTATCTTATCTGCATCTTGGGTATTTCGTCGTAGTATGTCAGCGAGATAATTTAGAATGGGTTTCTCATTTATATATAGCCAGAACCTGAAGACCTTAAGGAAAACTACGAAGGAGAGAGAGGATGGAGGGGTAGACAGAGGCATGGCGGGAGAAAAGATCATCATCATCATCATCATCATATATATATAAAGAGAGAGAGAGAGAGAGAGGGGGGACCAGTCAAGCAGCACATCACGCTGTAATTCTTGGGCTGAGAAATCAACACTTAAAAGCCATAATTTTAAGGAGCGATAAGAATTTTTGAATAAAGGAAAATGGGTAGTGGTGGGTAGGTACCGCCAGCGAGTAGATAGGGCTCTTAATTGTAGATTTTAAATATTTGAGAGACAACAATGCATAAATCGTAATTTTTTAAAAGAGCAATGAATTCTGGGTGATTAGAATATAACGTAGCATGAATTTAGGAAGCTTAGAAAATGAATAAGCATGAATTTAAGACAACAACTGAATTCAATTGAATTTCATGGAGAGAAACAAGATAAATAATAGGGGGCAAAAACTAAAGCGCAAGGTATTATGAGATGTTTGAGGCCGTAAATAAATAAAAAATCTCTATCTTATCTGCATCTTGGGTATTTCGTCGTAGTATGTCAGCGAGATAATTTAGAATGGGTTTCTCATTTATATATAGCCAGAACCTGAAGACCTTAAGGAAAACTATGAAGGAGAGAGAGGATGGAGGGGTAGACAGAGGCATGGCGGGAGAAAAGATCATCATCATCATCATCATCATATATATATAAAGAGAGAGAGAGAGAGAGAGGGGGGACCAGTCAAGCAGCACATCACGCTGTAATTCTTGGGCTGAGAAATCAACACTTAAAAGCCATAATTTTAATATAATTTTAATATAAAGCCATAATTTTAATATCACGCATAGATATATATGTTTATGTATGGATTCACTCTCCCCTTCTTTCTACTAAGTATGCATCTCTCTATCCATTTAATATCTCTATCTTTCCATCATTATACTTAATTTCATGTTATCATTTATATAAGTTTCTTGAAAAATGAATATCAGATGAATTTGAATATAGTATTTGTTTTTATGTAAAGTCTTTATAGATGGTTATGGTCATAGGATTTTGTCCTGGATTGCATTGGAATTTACCTCAGTAGTTTGATAAGGCTAGTGGTAAAACCTTGAAATAAAATGTGAGAAAGAGAACATTTCTAACTACAAATATCCCTTATAGTTTTCAAGTCAATGAGTGGAGTCTCAGCTTGGCTACTTGACTGGCTATAACTAGCAGCAAATCTCCCTCCCGTGTCATATGCTATTGCTAAGGCCTCTGTTGGTCATGGCTGACCGTGGATGATGTCATCCGTTCATTGAGTTGTCTATTCAGTTTTTGCAATGCCTCCTGTGGCTGTAGAGACTGATGCAAGAGTTGCAGTCTCGTTTGCAGAGGTCACACCTATATGTTGAATCCAGTCTGTTGGCTGTCATTTCTTTTCTGCAGGCTCAGTTTTTAGCTGCTGCCACCCTCAAATTCTCTTTGCCGGTCTGCAGTTGTTTGGGAAGAGTGCCTCTCCAGCTGGTTCGGTCAGCTGCAAGATTCTCCCAGGAATTATTGTTGATGCCAAGTGCCTTCATGTCCCTCCTGCATGTCATATGCACAGTTTTGAAAAGCACAGGAACAGCTTCTATAATGCAGGCCTAGATCCCCTTAAAAAGACGGAATTGTTATGGCCCAGAAATAGTGTTCAGGAATAACTTAGGGCTAAAATAAACATCAAAATTCTAAGTCTGACAGTTTCAAATGACTTTATTCTTTATAAAGTACTAATAATTTAAAAATAAATTGCAATTATTGAAACAACGTTGTGATTCATTGAACCTTGCAATTTCAAGTTTGACCATAAATATTTATTCTAGATATTGAGAATTCTTCTTACATTAATATTTTTTAGCACTGTGTTCTTATTTACTTTACATAGTGAATGGTTATGTGTATTTATTTGGTATATTTGTTTAAGTATATGTATGTATGCATAATAATAGATATGGTTATAAATATATATTTATATATGTGTGTTTATGCACAATATAGATATGTTCATATGTAAATTGTATGCACATGTATATTGCATATTCTTGAATATGTATGTTTTCTTTGTAACATTAGTGTTCAGTGATGATTCTGCTTTGTTTATGTACTAATTTGTGGATAATGTAGTTGTTTGTTTTTTGTTTCTTCCAATATAATTGTGTTGTCTGGCATCTAGTCACACTTGGTCAAGCAAACATATAGTCACAGAAATTCCAGCCAGAACCATCCTATCTTTCTTAAAGCATATTATATTTACCTTTCAAAGTACCCTGATCTCTCAAAGTAGGTGGAACACATGCAAGAGAGAGAGATACCCAAGAACACATGAGACAAATTACTGAAGGACAGCCTTAGAATGCTGTACCTTTTAGACAAGATGACAAAGAACTGAGGTACTTGGCATCTTGTTGTACTGAAGAAGAGCCGTATTCAACTGCTGAAGCGTTATGGTGAAGAGGATTGGCCCACAAGAGTCCTTTGCCAGTGCCATGCAAAAAGCATTCATGCTGGTGTCACATAACAGTGCTCATATGGTGCCACATAAAAAGCGGCCAGTGCACTCTGTAAAGTGGTTGGCATTAAAAAGGGCATCCAACTGTAGGGACCATCTCAAATCAGACTGGGGCCTGGTGCAACTCTCCAGCTTGCCAGCTCAGTCAAACCGTCCAACCCATGCCAGCATGGACAACGGACATCAAATGATGATGATGATGATGATGATAATCGTAACAATGACAATGATTGTATTATCCAAATTGTATCTCTTCTGCAAGATGGTAGAATTTGATTTGAAGATTATAGAGCTGCCAACTATTTAGCTGCCATTTCTTGTAGGTTAATTGACTGTGTAAAAGCTCCTTCATTAGCTTATAAAAATAGATTTAAACAGTGCTTTAATTCAATGAAAACTGCTCTGTTACTTGATACCACTGTTATTGGAACACTTACTCTAGTAAAGATGGAGAATAAGGAATTAGACATTTCATTACATTTTCTGATCATCTTTTGGAAAATAAAATGATTTCAGTTTAAGTAGTGGTTGAGCCAACTATGATTATATCCTCTGCATTTCTTGTATATTGCAGATCTGTATTTACACTTTCTCAGGTCTATGATTTACATCACTTACCTGTATAAGGAGTGCCTTTCAATTTGATTTTTAGCACAGGTCACATGAACTGACAAATTCTTCAGTATCACCAAACACATGCCCTTGCTTTGTACAGTCTATTGTACACATGACTCTATGTGTGTCTGTGTACATGTGTGTATACATGTGCACATGGGTTTGTGCATGTGTGTGCTATTTTGTTAAGATTATTTCTACAGATATTCTATAGAAATTATAGCCAGCACTGATTTTTGCTAAGTTCATACTGAGACGTCAAATGTTGACAAACAATGAGATCAAAGACAAAAATGAATAATGAATGTATATACTATATTTCAAGAGTTTTGCCCCTTCATCAGCACTTGTCTAACCAACTCTCACCTCTAAACACATTGCTTAGATAGCCACTGCATAAAATGTCCTTTACTATGTGGTATGCAATAAATCCACAAACACACACACTGATATACAATGTGTCATCGTGGTGGTGGTATAAAATGACCTTTACTATCTCGTATGTAATGAATGTGCAAACACACACACACTGACAGACGCATACACACTCATATACAAAATGTGACATTGTAGTCATTGTCGTATAAAATGTCCTGTACTATAATTGACTTTAAAAAGATTATTTTCAAGAAAATGTTATAATGTTTTAATCCAAATGAAAATAAAAATTACATGTTGACACTCACGGGGTGTAATAGTTTTACCTTGTAAAATTTGGTTTGATATGGTGGAGTTGTTTGAGAATGCATAAGGAACAGACAGACTGACAAAGAATTTTATACATATAGAGATTATGGTTGCATAACGAAATACCACATACTTACAAATCATTAGTAAATGTGTATGTGTATGTGTGTGATGAATTGTCAAAAGAACATTTATGAAATAATGCTCAAGAATGAATAGCCTATTTTCATTAAAGACCTATTTATTCTCTCCAGTCACTTCAGATGAATGCCTGGAAAATTATTCAAGAACAATTAGCCTAAGCCAGTCTTTTCCAGCAATGTGACCCTTTGAACAAACATAAAGAGTACTTTAATAAAATGATCTTTAATATCTTCCACTCATTGAGCATCAGCAAAAATTAATTCATCATTATCTATATCAGATTGTTATACATTTGTAAAGGACAGTATCAAATTGATCTAAGTAATACATTAGTATTGTCAGGGCATCAATATGACTGATGGGCTTTCCTGACATATGAATGATTTGGGGATCATGTTGTGATAACATGAGACATCATGTGGCAATCCACTGAGAAACTTGCTAGGAAACATCAAGATTCTTTAGAAAATTAATTACAATGAGTGATGGTCAGTCTGATGATAAGTCTCCAAATGAAGTTCCTTAATAAAAAATATCTCAATTGTTCAACACAGCATACTAGTGCATTGGTCTCAGTATTAATGAAATTTCTGTGAGTATTGTCAATGTTTGATTAGGGCTTCCCATTTTCAGACATTCCTGCTCCCCCAAATTCAAAAGGAGTTGTATCAAACTTGGCAAAGAATGTTACCAGAACTGGGTGTTGTGTAAAAAGTCCTTATCTTTTCAAAAAACTTGTGTTTGCTATGTTCTCAAAGCAAAGACATTCCTTTTAGGTTCAGCTGTGTGTAAACTTTGGTATATACTGGCAATAGTAGTCAGTCTATCAACCAAACATTTCTCAGTTTCCTTATTTCAGTTTAGGATCACTAATCTATTGAATTTTGTATATTAGACTATAAGATGGTTTCATTTCTAGGAAACTGTGAGAGAAGTATGATTAATGTATTTATTTGGATTAATTGATATATTGGCTTATTTCGCTTTAGCAATAACTGCATTTTCTCAATTCTTCAATTTATATTGGGTTGCAGTAGAGATTAATATGTCATCATGATAGATGCCATTAATTCCTTCCAGTATAGGCTCAATACATTGCTAGACACTGGAGCTGCTGTTTTTTAAACCCATTTACTGACTAGGTACAGAACAGTATTTGTATTTAGCACACACAATCTCTTAGTCTTCATCCAAGCCAATGTGAAAATATACATTCTTTAAATCAATTAAGAGAATAAATCTTCATTTCTTTCATGTTTCTGAGCAGTGTTGAAAGATGAGAAAAACTTTGTTAGTTGTCATTTAAATGAACATTTTGCAATAAACATATATTCATAGTTTACCACCTTTCCTTCATACACAATTAGCAATCCATTAACATCTTCGTATAGAGTCATAGTTCTCAGTACTTCATGAAAATTGTTGTATATATTTCCTCAACAATGTACATTTGTTCACTTTATGTACATATGAATATGCCAATGTAAATATGTGTAGCATATATTGGTCTTATGATCTGTGGTTTGATGTCATATGATAAAGTTTTTCTCTTGCTACAATCTGGTTGTTACATTTTATAATGTGACAACCAGGACACCTTTGCCTTTTACTTCATGCCAGCAGCTTCTTACTTAATCTGTTTAATTCTGAATTTAGTGCATGGTTCCTGAGTGGCTACATCTGTACAGTTTAAATGCCAGTATATCATACAGGATATCTTCCAGGATTTATATTCTATCTATATGCAATATATGTGCCTAACTAAATATAAAAGATTATTCTATGACAAATACCAAATTCTGCTGACCTAGACCAATAAACTTGACTATGGATTATATGTTATCTGTTATGATAGTGAGGTAACGAAAATAGAGTACTGGAGTATCCAAATGAATGAGTATGTGATAAAGTAGTGTGTGATCTATCTTAGGACCAGCTTTACTGAAGCTTACAAGCTGATAAACTTTGATTTCTGCTTCTCATCTCACTATTTATACACATGGTATACAAAGTTGTGTATGTGTATGTAGATCACCTACAGAAACATTGTCACAGAATTTCAGGTACTGCTTACTCCATTGCTAGAATGGGGAACTGGAAGTAACACCTTACTTTATATAGTGATTTTCTTTAACCCACCATAATCATCATCATTATTTTAACGTTTACTTTTCCATATTTACATGGGTCAGACAAAATTCATTGAGGCCAATTTTCTATGGCTGAATATCCTTTCTGTCACCAACCTTTACTTGTTTCCAAGTCAGGTAATATTTGCCTTGGCCATACATGTTTTTTATAGAAGATCGGAAACAAACAACATTGCAAGATCAAGACCAGGAGGTAACACACAAAAAATTACATACATGCACACACACATATATATACAATTGGTTTCTTTCAGAATCTGCTTGCCAAATCCACTCACAAGTCTTTGGTTGGCTTAGAGCAATAGTAGAAGACACATGCCCAGGTTGCCATGCTGTAGAACTGATCCTGACACCATATGATTTGGAAGTAGTCTTCTTAACCATACATCCCTACATAAAATCCTAGCAATAGTCACATTGTCTTTCATAAGAATCAGTAATGCGCAAAGGTCCTTAGGATTGACTTCATACCTCTGTTTACAAAATGTATGGCCTTGCGCCCAATATGAAAAATTCTTCTTTCCAAAACACAAAACAAATTATTAGTTTTATGATTTCTGAGTTGACCTTTAGTCTAGTCATAGAGTAGATAAATATCTCATCAACATCATCAGAAAAGTCACTACCTTCCCATAAACACTAACCACCACTATCAAAATATGAAATCATGAGACATACTTCAATAAATTAAATTATATAATGAAATAAAAAAATAGAGATCTACTTCACGAAATACATTACTTACCTCTATTTCACTTATTCTCTTATTGATTAGGTATTGAATTAATTTACTAAGTAAGTGGCTTCATTAGGTTTGAGAATGTGTCACATTCTTTTATATAAGACTTCTTGTCTAGAATTCTTATAAATATAGCATTAATCTTATATAATTCTAATTCTGCCATAGTCCAATTTGCCTTTCATCCTTTTGGAGTCAATAAACTAAGCACCAGTTGAACACTGGGTTCAATATAATTGATTTACCCACTAACTCCAAAATTTGAAATTAATCCTATATAGTTCTACATAAGCCTAATATAAATTACTAAAATAATCAGTTAACTTTTTGATATCAACCTGACTGAGACAGCCCCTCATTCTATAATGTAAAACCTCCTATTTTAAAACATTCTTAACTAATTTAATAACAATCATCATAATTTTATATAAAACTTTTTGTTCAATCATGTTCCAAACATTAGCTTCATAAATAAATGAATGAATGAAAGTCTGTTTCATTCTACTAAATTCTTTCAAATTCTTGATTATTTCCATTATTAATTGAAACTTGAAGCACATGAACAGAATATTTCATAAGAAATATTGTCTTGAAAAGGTTAACTTTGTTGCCATGCAAGTGATAAATTTAGTTGGAAAGATTTGTGAAAGTAGAATTGTAGATATTCCTCAGAGATTGTCCTTTCATCAATATATCGTATCACTTCTTCACAACTCATATTGAATATTTGCATATTGCAAATATTTGTTACAGCTGTATATCTGTCATTGGTAATATTGTAAAAAGATATATTCTCCATCATATAGATCTGCTGTCCAGTGAAAAATCAACTTCACTCTCTTTACAAGATAAGTGTTAGGATAGATTTCAATGATAAAAAGCAGCATTTATCACATTAAAATATTTAAAAGAGTTTAGTTTCAAAAACTGGACTTCATTCTAGTTTGACTTTACTTTGCATCCCTCCAGGGTTGCTAACATAAATACAAGTAATATATTGCTATCAACTGACTATACCAACTTCCCTGTGTATCTGTGATATGTGTTTAATCCAAATAAATCAATATTAGATACCCACAGCTAACATCTGAAATGGACAACTGTCATGTATTCTTTTGAAATCGGAATATGTAATTCAAGCTAGAAATCAGCACACTGGATTTCTTTTATGTTTCTTCATCATTTCAAACAAGTAGCTATGGATTAGATCTTTCTTTTGATGTCAAAGCTAAAGCATTATTTTCACAGAGTGTAATTTGTTTGATAACATTATGATGGTGGAAATCTGGGTAAAGATATATAGATTTAATCAAATAGACGAGGAATAGAAAAATGTAGAAAGTATTTCATTCGATAATTATGACGGAATTAACAAATAAATAAAGATGGCACTTCATTGTGACTTAACTGATCAAATGAAAATCATTTTCCCAGCTGCAATAAACTGTCTTTCAGTTTGCTCAGTATAATTCTGAATATAACTAAACAGAGCTTTATAATCAATATGAAAAAAAGATGGAAAGTATTGATACTTAAAGTACATTCCTAATGGTAGTTATCATGTTAAAATGATAATAAAGATAGTTAAGAGAAGATAAAGAAAATATAAGTGTTTATTATATTCTGCACTTTGACCTTCACCATAATTATTTTCATTTCCATCACAGAATTTTCAAACATGTTTTAACATTTATATTCTATTGATTAACATAACTTTTAAAGTATCTTTTATCATTGCAAATTCACTGGAAAAGTTCCTTTGAGTGTTTGATAAAAACATTCATGCCTTTTACTATATATATGATTTAAGTCATGTAGTACATATGTAGAAACGATTACAAAAAATTATATTCTGAATAATCTATTAAATCTTTTAATTCAATCTTCGTTTAATGTTTCTTTATATTAGTAATATTTTTTTTTAACATATTTATTTAATTTTGCATTTACTATATCAATCTGTTTAAAATCATTCAATATTTTTACTTTATATTGTTAATATATTTTGGCATTTTTTTCTTCTGGTTAGAAATTAATAAAATACATGTTTAGAAATTATTTATATCGATATTTTTGTGCAGTAAATGGATTCGATAGTTGTTGATTAAAAATGTAAAACATACAAATTTAATACTGTAATATATGATCTTACAAAGTAATTGGGTTTGTTGAAATTGTGAAGTATCAGTCTAATATGCTTCAGAGTTTTTCACTATATATCTCTCTACATTATCAGTTCAAGTTCTGCCAATTTCACTTTGCTTTCATGGTTATTGCATTCGAAGTGCTCTCAGATTTTAATGTATTATTTTTCTTATTTGATTTTCCTGTTAAAAGCATTTACATAGATAGTCTCTTAGGTTTATCACGAACCGGTGCATATATGTGTGTGTGTACACACACACACACACACACACACACACACACATATGAACTGCATGTGTTTAATATGCATAGTGGATAGTAAACAGAAAAATACAGAGGGGTAAAAGGGCAAAATACTATGCAAAATTGCTGTGATACTTATTTTGATGCAGGCAAGCTGAGGAAAAAATTACATTGCCAAAAATCACAAAACATGTAGAAAACTTTGAAATTATAAGCTCAGTTCAAGACCTTACACACTGACTTTACCATAGTTAAGTTTATTAATACATACCTTTTTGTATAACATATATGTTGAGACTATGAATGTATGACTAATTTAAGAAGATTAATTGGTTCTCTTAAAATTATGAAACAAAAATGTTTAGAGGTGCTTTTTCCACTGCACTACAATATTTATAAAGCAAACACTAATCTTGGTTGACTAATAATTTTCAATAATGAACATAGATTCAATATGGATTATTGATCTGTTTCCCTATGCTGCTAGGCATTAATCTGAGAGACACAAGTGTATTTATGGTATTTTTGATAAGATAATTCTTTCTGTTAATTATATTGTTAAATTCCAGAAAACTAATTAATTTCCAATGGAGTTTTGTACTACCTCAGAAATGATACCAATTACATAGTTATTGCCTTGTTCCACCATACCTTAGCTACTTGTACTCTTTCTGATTTTATTTTCTATGTTTTTTTTTGTTTTTTTTGTTTTTTTGAGAAACACAACTGCCACTTCCATTTGTAGCATAAATAAATGATTATACCTCAACAGGTAACAAACTTCTCTATTACATAATAAAAGACATAAAAAAAAGTTCCTGGGTTTAGTACTATCCTTTTTTTTACTCTCAGACTCTCAACAAAGCTGCAGGTTATTTATTCATTCACTTGAAAGATAAACATACTAATTATAACAATGAATGTAATGTTCATCTCATAGCAAAGGATAACCTTCAGGTGTTCTAAGATGGTGACACATATTCTATCCTCACTTGAAGCCACGTTGCTTCATTTATGTTATTTATTGATTCCTATTTTGTCTTCTAAATTTAACACCTTTGTGTTAAATAAAAAATAAACTTATTTTTAAAAGACATAATAGTGTAGCAGAAGTGGCAGAATGTTGGCTTCAAATATTTGGTTTTGTTCCCTATACACCCCAGTTTTATATTTTACTGGAATCAATTTTATCATTCATTCCTCCATTGGGTCATAAAGTTAGTATTGTGTATGTATTGTCTTCAGTTTAATTGGGAACACCTTTTTCTACAAATTTGTGATCTTGTGACAATAAAGGAAATCATTATTACCTTACTTCTATAAAACTACCAACATTTCAGATGAAGATACTACAGTACTTTGAAATTGTTGTTTAATTTTAATGGAATAATCTTTATTATCACTTTTTAGTATTGTTTTATATAGTAGAAATAATTTTACGAACCATGAACAAGTGGTAACTCATGGGAATGTGGTAATTCAATAAACACTTTGTCAGCTCAGAACATTAAGAATTCTTGAAGAATACACATTACTACAAAAGAAACCTATTTCTATGTATTCAATCTCATAAAGTGTTTTGTTTTCTCTGTTATAGCTGTGGGGTTATAGTCAGTGGAATCAACCCTAGTGTTTAACAACTGCTACCATTTAATGTAAAATGTCTAGATAAATAGAAAGCAAAGCTGCCACTAGTTAAAGTTAGAATCTAAATGGATAAATTTAAAATCTATAAACTCTGCTATGTTACTGTTTCAACTAGACACTAATGTAATATTACTTCAATTGTAAAACTACATTGTTTTGAAGTGAATATTAAAACGAATCTCAACCATAGTGTTTCATCCCTTGCAATATTTATTTACACAAATCACTATCAAAATTGTGGAGAATATTTTCAGGAACAAATTTATTGTTTGCTATCTCTATGGATATGAGTTTGTCATCCATTAATTAACAGAAATTTTATTTCACTTGTTTAAAAATATAAAGTTCAATTCTGAGCTGCTCTTGTACATTAACACTTTAATGCTAAAATACTAAAATATTCCCTGATTTTAACTCTTTTGTTACCTTATTTCTATTAAAACACACTGCTTTTGTTTCAATTAATTTTGAAACTAATAATGAATATAATAAATACATTAACCACTATTTAAATTGTTTTTGAAGCATAATCTAATATGAAATTTGAAAGGAAAATTTTAATTTAGATCCCTTTAACCCTATTGTTACCATATTTCTGTTATGATACTCTGTGTTTCTTTCAATTAATTTTAAATATAACAAAGAATTTAGTAAAATAACTTAGTCATCATTAAGCTAGTGTTAGGAACATAAATTGTGGCTATGATTTGGTAGAAGATTTTAATTCAGAATTTTGGAAAGCAAGACATTTCTACTACAGAGCCAGAGGTGCTCTCAGGCAGGTTGGTTTCAAAAGGGCTAAACGAGAAGTTTGTGTCATAGAACAAAGGGCAATCTTAGGCAGGTCGGTTTTAGAAGAGTCAAAGGAATTGTAAATAGCTTATGTTTAGTTTGTCTTTGCTAAAAGCAAAACTGATCAGAGATCTATGATGGAGTACTTCTCCCACATTAGAATGTTTGTATGTGTAGCACATAGAAACATTTTAGACCACATCCAAAACATAAGTCAGCCATCTGAATAACAAATACTTCCTCATCAATGCATTACAACCTCTGGCCCTCAGAAGTTCAGATCCCCCCTCTTCTTTCTCTCTCCCCTTCAGTGGCTTCTATTCCTTTCAATTAGCTATTTGCATGCCACCTCATCCGAAGCCAATGCAACCCAGACCCGCATTAGTCCAAGATTCTCTCTTCAGAACATCAGCCTTCTGGAAACCCCTTCTTATCAATATATTCCCAGCAAATGACAACTTACAGATGTAAGCTCCGCACAAATTAATCACATTAATGATCTAATCACTCTTTGACTCACCTGACTGAGCCATAAATTATAAAAAGGAGGGCATTTTTGTTGTAAATATTTTATTTTCGTTATATCACTGTGTCTGTTGATATACAAAAATAATTTTCTCTAATTGACATATCTACGTAGCAGTTATATATCTATCCATATAATTAAACATGTCTTACATGGAATAAAGTCAAATATATGCAAAAGTGAAGTCTCGTAATATGATTATATATTGGTAACTTATCCTAATTCAATTTTAGTCATCCTAATTTATCCTGATTGAAATTATTAATTACTCAAGTGAAATAATGCAATCTTCACTGAAGAACAGAGATGAGAAATACAGTGAATAAGCAATACATATTGAACAAATTCTTCAAACCATCCTCATTATATTATATTCTTGCATAAAATCTTGTGGAAAAGTAATGATGATATATTTTAAAATTTCACTAGTAATGCTTCAATGATAAAACTTATCTAAAACTTTCAAAATTAGTTTATTAACTCATTTCTTTATTTTTAATAATTTATATTGTTTTGTGGAAAATATACTGTGAAGCCAAGTGCAAGTTTTACAAGACTTTGGTGTTTATAGTTTCCTTATTTGGAAAATAAAACTGATGTATTTACATTACAGTACATAATTTTTTTCAATGTAAATATTTAATTTGAAAGTATGAGAAGCATTATAATAACACATACACATGCATGAACATACACACAATGAGAGACAGAGAGAGAGACCAAGAAAGACTTGGTACAAAGTGGTAGAAACAGGGTCACAAGGAGGTGATGACAAGCGATCATATTAACTGGCAATATGTGGTGTTGAAGTTTTGACCACAGATGACTCAATTAGCAGTCCAAGCACATTCAATCAAACGTTACAAAAATAGTATATTGATGTAAACTTAGATAATATTTTACATACACACATATGGTGCACGCGCACACACATACACACACACACACATACACAAATGTGAGTATGTCTGGATGTAGGGTATCTGTGCAATTGTGTGTATAAATGTATAGTAAATCTACTATTCCTGTCTTCTATACAATTTCACACCTTCTCATTTCCTTACTATTTATTTTTCTCTCAGTCTTAACACTACCGCTCACCGTCTATCATTTGGCCCAGACCTTGCCAACTATCTATTATCCTTGTCATCACTTTCATTGCTGCCCTTATTTTTGCTCTCATTATTGACTCATCCCAAAATGTAGGCATAAGAGAATACATAAAACCAGCTGTACCCAGGACATTCTATATGCACCCCTCTTCTATTATATGTCATCACCCCATTTCATTCTGTTTGTTTCTGATCTCCCTTATATCATGGGTTTCTGTTAACACACTATCTCCTGGATGACATTACCTTCTATCAGTGTTTTATGCTCTTGTTTGTGTTGCCTTTGGTATATATGTACTTTTCGTAGAAAATTGAGACCCTCTTCTAATCATCCCTCTATCATACATATCTCTTATCACTTTTCTACATCACTTATGACCTTCACTCTGTAAAGACGTAAGTGGATGAACTTGGATATTCTGTTGCAAGGTCCCTTTTTGTTGCATCAAGAATATGACTACCTGTTTCATACCTGTGCCATGAAATATCCAGCATGGAAGGCGGACATGAAACAATGACGATAATGATGATGATGATGATGAAGGGGTTACCCAGAATTAACCATAAACGTTCTCTGTGGGACAAGCCTGTTGTAGTTCAGGCTTCCGCTGCTAGAAGCCACTTGATGTGACCCTCAAACATTAGTCTGCCAACCAGCGGCATCATATCCAGTCATACTGCCATGTGGGGCAGCTCTATTTTGCAGTGCTTCTCCCCTGTTTGTTAAATTTTGCAATGGCTGAAACAAAGGGACAGCATGCTTCCATGAAATTCTGTTTTCTGCTAGGGAAAATGACAACTGAAACAGTTGTCACGCTTTAAACAGATTACAAGGACGCTGAGCGAGACACAAGTTTACGAGTGGTTTTCATGCTTTAGGAATGGTCCCTTTTAGTCAGCCCAGGGGTATAGTGGAAGACAATTGTTCAAGATGCTACACAGCAGAGCTGAACCGGATACCATGTGGTTGGGAAGCAAACTTCTTAAATGCACACACACACACACACACACACACACACACACACACACACACACACACACACACACACTCTCTCTCTCTCTCTCTCTCTCTCTCTCTCTCTCTTTCTCTCTCCATATTCAGGTATTTCTCAATTTGTGTAAATGTATAAAGAAACCTCTGTTTGCTCTGGCATAAAAAACATTCACTGATGTTCACATCAAAGATAACTATACTGACATGAATATGCAACAGAAATACATGACACTAACTGTTTGAAAAGCAAAAATATGATTCGTAATATAGGAAAATCTTTGAAGGACTATAGAAATTCAGCATGATAACATTTGACTTAATTGCTAAGATGATTCGCCATCAAAACACTTTGAGAGATACTCTATTACTAACACCTTGGCTTAATCTATTATTAACAAATGACTGTTAAAATAATTATAATAATTAGTGAGACTCTTGGAAATTCCATGTTTAAAAGATTTTTCTTATTTTGATGCATAAATTCATATATCTCCATAACACTGCTACATTATTTTAAAGATCATATGTTAATGAGATAGAGAATGGATTGAGGGTATTAAAAAATTACGAATTATAAACTTATAGTGTCAGTGACCGTATAATAGTTTAGCTGAGAAGTTTGTCTCCCAGTTGTGTGATTTTAGGTTCTGTCTTACTGTACCTCTACTATAGCCCTGGGCCAACCAAGGCCTTATGGGTGCATTTGGTAAGCAGAAAAGGAAAGATGACCATTGTGTGTGTTTGAGTGTATGTATATATGTGTGTGCACATGTAAATATGTATGTTTGCATATATGTATATATTCATATTTGTGTATGTGTAAATCTGTATGTATATATATTTGTATGAGCTTGTTTACATTTGCAATTGTTGTACATAAGTGCAGCATGTGGCATTGTTGTCAGTTTCTCCTGTCAACAAATCTTCTGGACACTTCATACCTTTGCAACTGTGTGAAATAATTGATCCTTTACTTTGAAAGCAATTAGGGCTTACTTATAGGAAGGGCATTTGTCTATAAAACAATGCATCCATCCTCTGCACACATGGAAAAGTGGGTGTTAAATAAACAGACACATATTCGTCTGTAGATGTAATATGATCCACCAGTTCATTGTATTGTTCAACTTACAGTTGAGATATTCAAATCTTATAAACTGTAAACAATATCCTTAAACCTTGATGCATGCATTGAGTAATCATCTCTGTATGCCAGCACTAGCAGGGGCCATTGTTTTTCAACAAACTTATTGTACCATCTAAGCTCAACATTAGAGAATAAAAGAAACTGAAAAGGGAGTGACACACTGAGTCAGAACAGCAAAATAAAAGTAAAATCCTTGATGGTGATGCATTTCTTGGATAAATTATGACATTCCTGTATTTTCTAGAGAGACTATTTTCATCAATAAACTCATCAGTAATTTCAGTGTTTGTAAGAAAATTGAATTGCCTGATGCCAGAGCTTCATATGAATTTGTATGAATTCATATTTACAGATAAATGTATTTGTTTCTGGTTGTGCATGCCTATTTCAACTCTTGTAAATATATTTTTA